>NW_026292827.1:7500-84706 GCF_016801865.2 Culex pipiens pallens
TTTTGTATTTTTGTATTTTTGTATTTTTGTATTTTTGTATTTTTGTATTTTTGTATTTTTGTATTTTTGTATTTTTGTATTTTTGTATTTTTGTATTTTTGTATTTTTGTATTTTTGTATTTTTGTATTTTTGTATTTTTGTATTTTTGTATTTTTGTATTTTTGTATTTTTGTATTTTTGTATTTTTGTATTTTTGTATTTTTGTATTTTTGTATTTTTGTATTTTTGTATTTTTGTATTTTTGTATTTTTGTATTTTTGTATTTTTGTATTTTTGTATTTTTGTATTTTTGTATTTTTGTATTTTTGTATTTTTGTATTTTTGTATTTTTGTATTTTTGTATTTTTGTATTTTTGTATTTTTGTATTTTTGTATTTTTGTATTTTTGTATTTTTGTATTTTTGTATTTTTGTATTTTTGTATTTTTGTATTTTTGTATTTTTGTATTTTTGTATTTTTGTATTTTTGTATTTTTGTATTTTTGTATTTTTTTATTTTTGTATTTTTGTATTTTTGTATTTTTGTATTTTTGTATTTTTGTATTTTTGTATTTTTGTATTTTTGTATTTTTGTATTTTTGTATTTTTGTATTTTTGTATTTTTGTATTTTTGTATTTTTGTATTTTTGTATTTTTGTATTTTTGTATTTTTGTATTTTTGTATTTTTGTATTTTTGTATTTTTGTATTTTTGTATTTTTGTATTTTTGTATTTTTGTATTTTTGTATTTTTGTATTTTTGTATTTTTGTATTTTTGTATTTTTGTATTTTTGTATTTTTGTATTTTTGTATTTTTGTATTTTTGTATTTTTGTATTTTTGTATTTTTGTATTTTTGTATTTTTGTATTTTTGTATTTTTGTATTTTTGTATTTTTGTATTTTTGTATTTTTGTATTTTTGTATTTTTGTATTTTTGTATTTTGTATTTTTGTATTTTTGTATTTTTGTATTTTTGTATTTTTGTATTTTTGTATTTTTGTATTTTTGTATTTTTGTATTTTTGTATTTTTGTATTTTTGTATTTTTGTATTTTTGTATTTTTGTATTTTTGTATTTTTGTATTTTTGTATTTTTGTATTTTTGTATTTTTGTATTTTTGTATTTTTGTATTTTTGTATTTTTGTATTTTTGTATTTTGTATTTTTGTATTTTTGTATTTTTGTATTTTTGTATTTTTGTATTTTTGTATTTTTGTATTTTTGTATTTTTGTATTTTTGTATTTTTGTATTTTTGTATTTTTGTATTTTTGTATTTTTGTATTTTTGTATTTTTGTATTTTTGTATTTTTGTATTTTTGTATTTTTGTATTTTTGTATTTTTGTATTTTTGTATTTTTGTATTTTTGTATTTTTGTATTTTTGTATTTTTGTATTTTTGTATTTTTGTATTTTTGTATTTTTGTATTTTTGTATTTTTTTAACTAAGCATAAAAATTACACATGACTGCAAAGCAGTAAATCTTTAAAGCAATCAACTGCGTGATTTTAAACTGCACAAAAAAAACAAACTTTAGACTCATTGAATCACAAAGCCTGCCTGCCCGGTTCTCGTGGGACATAATCACCTTCCGGTTTGGCGCGACAAATTATCGCACCACTTGGCCGTAATGGTCGGTCGAGGATTTTCCCTCCAGGATGCGGTTCTTAAACTGCTGCTTATTTCTTGAAGGAACCTATACCGTGTGATGCCCGGGGGGCAGTTTGGAAAATCGACGTCCGGCTATGCTAATGTCCTCCGACGAGCCTTCCTTGCCAGGGCGTCATTTGCGTTTGGGCCATTTTCACGCATTTTTCCACCACCACCACCACCACCATTCTGGCCACATTATTGGTCACAGCTAATTACCTTGGATGGTCAAGCTTGTAGAAGGTTCCAGAGGGGGCCGATTAAGCAAATAACTGCTCCAGGACAGGGCCTTCTGGCTGAGTCAAGCAGATTATTTCTGCATTTTCAACATCATTATCTGGAAGGGAAGTTTGCGGTGGAGGGAAATGTGCGTAGATTTGCTGAGGGAGGGGAGTAAAAGTCATTGACATAAGTCATTATAGGAAAACTTATTGTGATTTTTAACACGAGCACATGTTGCTAAGTATATATTATAACAACATTAGTATTTGTTTTTTTTTTTCAGTACAAATGCAAATCATGATGTTTCGTAAATACTAGGAATTAGAATTTGCATTAAAACAGAGCAAGAAGTTTTCTGCATACCGTAATCTGGGGCGAATCGGGACTGCAGTCTGAATAGGGACAGCAGTTTTCAGAGCACTTAAAGCTTTTAAATTTGGAAATGGATGTACACATTTTGTTTGTCTGAATCTGTTCTAACTGAAACCAACCAGAAAAATCAAAATATTGTGCTCCAACTTGGTTAAAACTGCTGTCCCAATTCGCCCCATGTCTCCCGATTGACCCTAGTTTACGGTAACATTCTCTTTGTTCTAAAAAAGATTTTAAAATCATTTTAACATTTCTTTGGGGCAACTTTTAAGAATTTGTTTTCTGATCTTTTTGAAGGAAATGCTCAACATTATTTTTAGAAATTTCTGAACACTGCAGATATTTTTAAACATATTATTGCTCAGGTTTGTGGTCGAAAGGGAACGGGTAAGGGTTGAATTCTACGTACCAAAAACTAGTCAAATCTATGCAGGAGCAGCCACATAATCTGCTTAATGGTCCAATATGCAATCCTGCGATACCGCAGGAAAAGCTCACTGCACACCGTAAGCCGTTTCCAAGACGACGTCGTCGTGCTATCTTGTCGCACCCGCCATTTTGACGTTCCGAGAAAAACGCGTTTTAATGTTTGACCTTGAATATACAAAAACGAGAGCACGCAATGTAAACAATAACAAACACGTTTTGTTTGGCTGACCATTCTGTGCATTGTCCCAAAGTTTGGTTGAAGTTGGTTGCTGGAGTCCCGAGTTATAATTACAAATGTTTACGGTAGTCTAGCTTGTACGTGCGACAAACGCATCCTGACTTTCCTGGCCTGAAATCCCTTTGGCCTTTTGTCGCACTTACATCAATTTTCATGGAGTGACAAGATAGCACGACAAGATTGAAACTACTTTCATATGTAAAGTGACAAAAATGCACGGAGTTTTTTTTGGTTTTTGTTGAATATCTCAGGATTGAAATCGAATTTTGGGGATCTGTGAAGGTCAAAAGGTGAGGCATCGTGGGCTGCACAAAATGGCGTTCTTAACTCAGTTTGGCCCAAAATGCACGTACGACAAGTTAGCACGATGGCGACCAGGTTGAAAGGAACCAGGCGCCCAGCTTGGCTATGAACTGAACTTGGGAACAGCACGCAGGTCGTCGCTAACCATATCACGGTGGAACACGCAAAGCGTCCCTCGCGAGCATGACTTCAAGCACCTCTTGATTCGCGCGACAACGTTAAGCCCTTTACGCCATCACCATGAGAGCAGCAAAGCCCAAGTCAGCAGAAGCAACAGCAGTCAGTGCGTGAAGTTCGGTCGTTATCGATGCAAGCTGATCAAAATTTATAATACCTACGTGGGGGCGGACATTGCCATCGCGGTCGGTTGGTGTTCATTATGGTGTGTTTTGTTTGATACGCTAAACACCTGCAGCCAGGGTGCACATAGTACACACGCACGAATAATTACCCGATTTAGTTTCTATGCGATGCCACCGGGTTTCCCCTTTAGCACCTGGTACATGTATTGCGCGTGGGTGCACCTTGAAGATCTCTGGATGGAAATTTGAAGCAAACCGACATTTTTGGTCTAGAAGAACTATTCACAGAAAACTCGTACCGGTTTTCTCAAAAAGTTCAAAAAATCCAAAAATTTGCTTAAAACACATTGAAGATTGGACCAATGCCATTGTGCAATGGCCACCACCAAAAAGCCTCAATTTTTAAATTATGTGACTCAGCAAATCGATGCTTATGTGCTCTCTTGTACTAAGCTTGCTGGGATATATATGCGAAATATGCGTTCGATTTTCAATATCAAAAACTATTTTGGTGACGTATATTTTTTTTTCTTGTTTGATTTTATTACAGAAGCTGTTTCTTAGCAACCATTGCAATGCATTGGTTTAATCTTCAATTTCTTTGAAGTAAACTTTAAGGAAGTTTTAGATGTTTACGAAAAAAATATTTTCAGAGATGGCAAAGCTTGATCATAACACTTCAACTTAGGTAAAAAGTCACGTTTGACCAAATCGGCTCAAAATTTTGGTGAAGACTCGTTAGACCGGTCTTGTGTGCATGACGAAGGCCGATTTTCAAAAAACTTATTTAAAAAAAAGATAAAAATATTTTTGTGTTTTTCACATAAAAAAATCGTCAGTTTTTGATTTTTGTATTTTTTAAAAAGCAAAATTTCAAAATCGAGCTTCGTCATGCACACGGGATAGTTCTTGAGAGTCTTCATCCCGATTTTCAGCCAATTTGGTCCATCCCATCTCGATATATCGTGGCACCCGTAAATCTACTCGGTGTTTCAAGAAAAACGCTCAGAAAGTTTGACAGTCCGCTTTGCGCACGGCTAAATGTTGAGCTGAAAATCGTCTCTAACTCAGTTTAATCATGTAATATCTTCATGAAAGTTTCAGGAGTGATTGAAAATCATCATTTTAGTGGATTCAATAAATTTTCCGTAACATGAAATTTAGTGATTTTCTACATGTTTGTAACCCCTTAAATAAAAACGGGGCACGATAGCAAAATTTATGATTAATTTTTACTGCATATTTAATTTTACTATTAGTGTTACGACCGCTGGATCGGCTGATTCCACCTCTACTGTCAACGCGCGCGAAGGGTAGAAGAAAACAAAACAAAAATTCTCCATTGCTAAGTGGGCAGTGATATTTAGAGCAGGGCAATTGATCTAAATTAGTGCAAAAGAGTGCGATAAGGGCCAGTTCTAGTGTTTATTTGAAACCTATCCCTAAGAGCACGACCTGTAAGTAGAAACGGTAAGATTAGTGTTAATTCGAAGCACTAACTATGAATACTTACGCGCAGCACACAAAGACCACCGCCGTCACAGTACCGTCACTTGGTGCGAACTCGTACGGTGATGATGATTTGAGCGGGAAAAGGAGAAGGAATTAAGGAGGTTCTAGGAAGGAGGAGTAAATCGGTAGTTGGAGCAAGACTATTTTATTTTTGAGCTGCCAACAATAAACGGCTGCTGCAGGAAATTTAGTTTTTCTACTTCATGGTTCACCCGAACAATTAGGACGTTGCAAAAGTTTTTCAAAGTTTATGTTGTTCCCCCTACAAAATTGGTCTGAAAAATCAAAGCAAAAACTTGTTTTCTTCGCAAAAAATAACTTTGTTACTTAGATATTTTGGAAACATATGATTCCAAAACAAATGAGCATTGTAAAACTCTCCTTTCCCTCACTCGAATTTGGTCAAAATTGAGAGACATAAATTAAAAAAAAAAATATTCGCAGTGGCCTTGAAGGCCAAAAAAAATCATCTTTTTTTAAATATATGAACGTAAAACAAAAGGCATCACTACGAAATGAATATTGACCAACTTGTGCCACAGCTCTAAAGAGCATTTTTGCCTTCCTCACTGTGGTAAGGATATAATCCTGCTCTTTCCACATAAAGCTCGTAGACCCATCATCATGTACACCTATCGACTTAGAATCGAAAACTGAACAAATGTCTGTCTGTCTGTGTGTATGTGAGTCTGTTTATTACCAAAATTGTCACTCAATTTTCTCAGCACTGGCTGAACCGATTCAGATCAAACTGGTCGCAATGCATTCAATTTAGGGTCCCATCGAAATCCAACAACATGTCAGTTCCGATAAGTAGTTCAAAAGTCATGTATACAAATGTGTTTTCGCATATATCCGGAATCCGGATGTTAGATAAATGACCTGAAATCGTACAAAATATCACCATGACATATATCTTTAGATAGACAATCGAAAGACCTTTCCAATGAGTCAAACATATTGAAGATCTGGCAACCCTGTGTCAAGTTTTGACCACATAGGTGATACGTATGTACTTTTTTGAAGCTGAATTTCACTTACAGTATGTAAAAACAAGTATTTACACCCCTTGGGCACTTGCACATTTTGTGATGAAACATGTAAAAAATTTAAAGTTTGACAGGAACCTAGTACTACGTTTTGTTCAGAAACTCATGCCAAACATTTTGCTACAAAAAGCTCATGAAAAGATGATTTCTATAAAAAGTTATATAACAAATACTATTACGAAAATAAAAAAGGTGCAAAAAAAGTTTGTACACCTTTCGAAAAATTAACATAAATAATGTTATTTGTTGACAAATCACCATAAATCCAGTCTCCCAACTCCAAATAGGCATCTTTGACTGATTAAAAAAATAATTTGGATTGAATATAAAGTTTACTAACTACTTAGTATAAAAGTTTATATAACTCTGGAAATTCTTTATAAAACTTATCTAAACTCTAATTTTCCAAACTTTAAATTCAAATAAATGTCAATGTACTACCATAGAATTGCTAAAAAACATTTTGGAGTGGGTATAACATCGTTTTGGGGGTATTTGTATCGATAGAATAGATTTTTCGTTGGAATTTCGTACACCCAACTGGCAGTCGCATGATTGTGATGCATGGCGGCATGAAAGTATATCAGAATCTGCATGAAATCTGTCCTCATGCATTTTTTGCGATATAGGAGTATGACATTTTTGCCCGTTACCGACAATTATCGACATTACCGACGACTGATTGATTTTATTGGAGAAAAAAAAACCTAACCAGAACGAGGATTGAACCACCAACTTCTTGAATATTGATCCGACACGCTACCACCGCGCCATGGACGCTTGATGAAATGTGAGTGAAAGAGCACCAACATATGCTTCTCTTTGGAGTGTTGCTCGGGGACGGGCCAGCATTACATGTGTTGGTGAGAACTGCAGATCGCTGAAATTTTTACACGCGGGCAAAAATGATCTACGGGCTTGCTGCAAAAAATGTTATAAAATATGACATTTTCTGCAGCAAATCCAATGTTGCAGATTTTGAGATATATTTTTCCTTTGGGTGCAGGTATTTAAAAACGTAGGTTCTAAAGAAAACCTAGATGTATGGGTATCAAAAGATCGGAAATTTTATACCCTTTCCGATTCCACGGCGGATTTTCCTACGACGTAATTCCGGGTTGGTACGAAATTCCAACGAAAAATCTATTCTATCGATATAAATACCCCCAAAACGGTGTTATACCCACTCCAAAATGTTTATTTAGCAATTTTATGGTAATATATTGACATTTAGTTGAATTAAAAATTTGCAAAATTAAGTTTAGATAAGTTTTATATAGAATTTCCAGAGTTATATAAACTTTTATACTAAGTAGTTAGTAAACTTTATATTCAATCCAAATTATTTTTTTAATCAGTCAAGGATGCCTATTTGGAGTTGGGAGACTGGATTTATGGTGATTTGTCAACAAATAAAATTATTTACGTTAATTTTTCGGAAGGTGTACAAACTTTTTTTGCACCTTTTTTATTTTTGTAATAGTATTTGTTATATAACTTTTTATAGAAATCATCTTTTCATGAGTTTTTTGTAGCAAAATGTTTGGCATGAGTTTCTGAACAAAACGTAGTACTAGGTTCCTGTCAAACTTTATTTTTTTTACATGTTTCATCACAAAATGTACATAGTGCCCAAGGGGTGTAAATACTTTTTTTTACATACTGTATTTGTATGTAAACTATGTCCGGATCCGTCATTCCATCCATCGTTGGATAGGTAATCGAAAAACCTTTCCAATGAGTCCAAAACATTGAAGATCTGGCAACCCTGTCTCACGTTATGACCACCTTTGTGATACATATTTATGTACTTTCTGAAGCCGGATTTCACGTGTCGGTATCAATCATCCGACCCATCGTTGGTTAGGCAATCAAAAACTTTTCCAACGAGTCTTAAATTGTTAAGATCTATGAAAATATTTAGTAAGGAGTGATGAAGACACCAACCACATAAATGGATTAATTTTAGTTTTTTGAGTTAAAGACACCCTTTTGAGAAGCTTTCGATGACTTGCTTTTGACCTTGAATGATCCTTAACTCACGGCGTAGATGATGCAAATTATAATAAATCGAGAAACCCCATCGGAGATTTATACGTAGAAAGCTGTGATTTACTGGCCAGAATCAGAATCTGTATAAATAAAAATATTTTCTTGGTAAAACTTGTATTCAAATATTTTTCAAAGTTTATGTCACATCCCCGTCCAAATTGGGCCAATAATCAGGGAGCAAAACAAATATTTTTTTTCGAAAATTATCAAAATTGATTGGAAACAGCAGTCTAATCAACCGAAAAATATCAGAAATGTTTTCCCTTCATTTATAATCATATTAAGGATGCCTGAGCTCGATTTTAAATACTTAGAACTTTTGTGTGATTCCCTTTTTTGTGAAAGCTTTGTTTTTTTTTGAAAGAAACTTTATTTTTTTAGATCACACAGAAAAAATGATGGTTCAATTTTTCACATATTTTTTTAAGGTAAAATTACTTACAACTCATATTCAACCAACCAAATTTTGAACCTTCCAAAATTCATTTTTTTGTGCGTTGTTGGTGAACATTTTTTAAAACCTTCATTTTCAAACTGTGATATCTTTGAATTCAAAAATCGTTGAAGGTTGATCCAGTTCTAATTTTTAAGAAAATTTAGACGTTGAATAGATTGAAATAGTCCATTTTTAAATTCTTAATTGTGTTCAATTAGTGTATGGCAAATGATATTTTCTCGGGAAATTTTTCCATTAAACTCACCATCGTGTGTCTCAGTAAATTCAGCAAAGGTTTTCTAATTTGGGTAAATGTTTTCCTTTTAGTTCATGCGATATTGCATTTTTAAGGTTGTAGTTTGATGGTGATTCGCAATGTTGGTAATAAGTACCGTCAGTGGGGGTGACTATGGGTCAAAAAACGATATACCTCTCGTATTTTCTTAATGACAAAAACAATTTAAATAACATCGAAAATCTTTCAACGTAGATTTGTTCTTAGATAGTTTACTAACATTTTCCCAAAATATGGTGGATTTTGATGAACACTACCTTAAATGCCTATTGTTTGAAAATTGAAAATAAAACTAAAATGATGCTCAAATACAACGATATGGTAAAAACAAGTCATCCAACAGTGTTTCTTGTTCGAGGGTATCGTATTGACACGCTACAGTGTTTGAAGTGGAGATTTTCAAACATTTGGGTAGTTTTCGAAAATCACATTGACCCAATCTCACCCCCCAGACCCAATGTCACCCCCACTGACGGTACGAAATTGTGTGGTTTGCGTACCGGGTAAAATATTGAATTATTGCTTGTTTTGATAGTATCTAAAGCTTTACCATATTTGAGCTGGATCACAAAATATTTGCACGTTTTTGTGAATGATTAGAGTTGAATGACCCACACGCAAACTACTTTGATGGTTTTTTTACTTAACTTCACCCAACTTTATTCCAGCCGAACATTCTTATTTTGATATTACGTAAAATCTTAGATAATCCTGTTAATTTATTTGATTAAATCCAACCGATGCGTACATCAACGCTCTCTCTGTGCGTGTGCTAATGTCGTACCGAGCAAAAACAAACCTCATTGTTTGATCACCAAGGAGCGATAATACTTTTGGAAATTGAAAAAAAAAACAAACACACACAGCAAAATAAATCGTGACCACCCACGCGTTATCCACGAGCGCGACAGACGCGAACGTCTAATTCCCGCCAATTAGTCCCATTCAAGCCCGCCGCCCCCTGGCCAGCGAATGAAAAATACTCCCAAATGTGCGATCTAATAAATTGCTCCCATTTCCTTACCGATTTTTCTTTCTTTACAAGTTGTGTTGTTTGCTTCGCGCCGGGGTTGACGTTCTTTCGTGCAGGGCCGCAGCCGCAGTGTTTTCAGCTGAAAACGGTTGTCATTTCGGAGGTCCCCTTGTGGAAATGGAGCTTTTTTTTCGGGGGAAGGTTTTTGTCCAAGAAATGTCCAGTTCAGGTAATGAGGCTTAGTGAAGTCGGTGCTGCCAGTGTTTACAATTTTGATTTAAGTTATTTAAAACCTCAATATATAAAGCAGGACCTTTTGAAAAAAAAAAAACTCCTTTGCATTTTCCTTTAAAATTGGGATAAAATTACGTAAACAAAGGGGTTAAATACCAGCAAATATTGAACTTTCCAAAAATAAACTTATCCAAATGTTACGTATGAAGACTTAGTTGAACACTTTTTTTTTGTATGATTTGAAGCATAAAATAAATAAGTAAATAAAATACAGAATCAACTTTTCACAACCCTGCTCGAAAGCCTCTGCTAAGACTGAGCCAACTCAAGTGAAAAGACTTGGTGTCGAGGACAACACACACCGGACGGTGAGTTTCGGGTGAGTTATCACTTTTTCACAAACCCCCTCTGCGGCCGTCCGCTGACCAGAGGTATGGAAACGATCTATTGTCTAATTTGTTGCTGGGTCTGCGAGGATGGGAGCGGGGGAAGGGCGATCTAATGCTTCCGCCAGCGTTGCGTGAATTTACATAATTTACGCATGTGTCCAGCTTAAGGCCCCGCACCAGAAGGCAGCATGTCACTCAAAATTTGGTTGTTTAAGAAACCAGAGAGGGGGAGTTGAGTTCGAACGGATGGCCATTGGTTTTCCGCGCGACGAAACCCACCATTTAAAGAAATGAATAAGCATGTAATTAATTATATCCCGTAATTGAATTACGTCAAGCAAGTTGGAGCAGGAATTGAAACGCACAAATGGTTGGTTTTTGTGGGCATTTGGTCAATTTCAAACAAGGTTGAAAAAACGCCGGAGTTTTTTTTCCGAAAATTGATAGGTCTTTGGGTTGGTTTTTCCGTTTTGATAATCTAAGTTAAAGACAGTAACTTATCACTGGAATGCGTGGTTTAGCGTGTTGGAAGTGATGGTTTGTCATTTCCGAGGTCAATTTTAGTGAAATTTAGAAGCCAGAGTAACAATCTACGAGGACACAGGAAATTAAACCATAGAAAGTCTTTTGCATTTGAATAGATGATTGATTGAACCGGAATAGGATATATTTTTTGAAAGACATTAACTGAAGTAATATAAGGTAGACAAGATGTTTGCTGCGCTGGTTGATTTCACTTGAAGAAGGCTTCTGCGTCACTTCATTTGTTGAGAAATTTGTGGCAAAGATGCTCACCCTTGAAGCAAACAAAGAGAAGGCATGAAAGAGTTGAACCGATGTCAGAAAGGACTGATGAAATCTCCTTGGAAAATCCTAATCATCAAACAAATTAGGCACTTAGTTCGCTTTAGTGTAAAGCATTTGTGTTGCCTTTGGTTGCAACTGCTCTCAGCCATCACAGTCCGTACTCGCCCAAGGAATCTGTTTGTATGACGACAAACTGTTTGCCAAATAAGGCTCAACTTGATGATGGAGCTGTGCATCCTTTTGAAAGATATAGGAGAGAAAAGAGTTATGCAGCAAATCATTAGTGTTCCTTAGACAAACTTACAGAAAATTTACTGAAGTTAAAAAAAAAATTTTCAGAATTGTCGTAGACACCTCTTTTTGAAAAGCAAACCGAATTATGTTTATTTAAAAACAAACATTAAGAGACTATATCTTAAAACGGCACACTTTATCAAAAACTAAGCAAAGTTCTTTTCGATATCAAATCTGTTTTTACAAGAAAAAAAAATCAAAATCAAATCATTCGCTCTACAGCATTGCCTTGGCGTTCTCGATTGCGAGACTCCTTCTCGAAACTAGATGTGAAATTTCTGGTATCAGCCGACTGGTGAACCAATTATACAAAATAATAAAAAAAAACATATAATCACAAAAGGGTAATTCTCCGCCAACTCACACAGCAGTTGCCCCGACCCCTCTTCGATTTGCGTGAAACTTTGTCCTAAGGGGTAACTTTTGTCCCTGATCACGAATCCGAGGTCCATTTTTTGATATCTCGTGACGGAGGGGCGGTACGACCCCTTCCATTTTTGAACATGCGAAAAAGAGGTGTTTTTCAATAATTTGCAGCCTGAAACGGTGATGAGATAGAAATTTGGAATTAAAGGGACTTTAATGTAAAATTAGACGCCCGATTTGATGGCGTACTCAGAATTCCGAAAAATCGTATTTTTCATCAAAAAAAAAAACATTAAAAAAGTTTTAAAAATGCTCCCACTTTCCGTTACTTGACTATAAAATTTTTTGGAACATGTCATTTTATGGGTAATTTAATGTACTTTTCGAATCTACATTGACCCAGAAGGGTCATTTTTTCATTTAGAACAAATTTTTTCATTTTAAAATTTCGTGTTTTTTCTAACTTTGCAGGGTTATTTTTTAGAGTGTAACAATGTTCTACAAAGTTGTAGAACAGAAAATTACAATCATGCCCGCGACAGACACGGAAGACGAAACAAAGAGAAACGCAAAAAGTAACTTTTTCACAACTTTTTTTCGTAAAATCGCGATAACTCGTGATGTTTATTAGCAAACCCCTTATGTTTACACATCAATATTTTTGTAATTGTCTGCTCTACAATTTTGTAGAACATTGTTACACTCTTAAAAATAACCCTGCAAAGTTAGAAAAAACACGAAATTTTAAAATGAAAAATTTTGTTCTAGATGAAAAAATGGCCCTTCTGGGTCAATGTAGATTCGAAAAGTACATTAAATTTCCTATAAAATGGCACGCTCCAGAATTTTTTACAGTCAAATAACGGAAAATGGGAGAATTTTTAAAACATTTTTAGTTTTTTTTATGAAAAATACGATTTTTCGGAATTCTGAGTACGCCATTAAATCGGGCGTCTAATTTTACATAAAAGTCCCTTTGACACCGCATTTCTATCTCATCACCGTTTCAGGCTGCAAATTATTGAAAAACACCTCTTTTTTCGCATGTTCAAAAATGGAAGGGGTCGTACCGCCCCTCCGTCACGAGATATCAAAAAACGGACCTCGGATTCGTGTTCAGGGACAAAAGTTATCCCTTAGGACAAAGTTTTACGCAAATCGAAGAGGGGTCGGGGCAGCTTTTCCCGATTTCGTGTGAGTTGGTACCCATATCTGAGATCCGGCCTCCAAAAAGTGTATAAATAACACTTAAGTGCTAATGACTTTTGATAGGGTTGTCAGATCTTCAATGTTTTGGGCTCATTAGAAAGGTCTTTTTGATACCTTTCTGAAAATGTATGACATGATAGGGTTTCTTGCAAAAACCACCCTTTTTACAATCTTCCGGACATACGCCAAAATCGTTTTTTTAGCATAACTTTTGAAGTACTTAACTAAACTTGCTGATTTTAAATAGAGACCTATGGGACCCCAAGAGGGATCGAATAAGACTAATACGGTCAAAATCCGTTCATCCAGTCCGGAGATAATCGAGTGACAATTTTTTGATCAACATCCCACCACACACACAGACATTTGCACAGAATTTGATTCTGAATCGATAGGTATACATGAAAGTGGGTCTAGGAGGTCTAATTGAGAAGTTCATTTTTTGAGTGATTTTATAGCCTTTCCTCAGTAACGTGAGGATGGCAAAAATTGTTAAAAAATAATTAAAATTTTTATTTTTTCCAATAAACCACTTTTGTGCAATTCTCTGAGATTTCGGTCAGGTTTTTTTGCATTCATTCGATGTCATTCGATGGCATTTTGCATCATTAGTTTGTCCAAAAAAATTTCCGAACTTGGCTTCATAAAACAATAAAACTAACCTATGATTTCTATGAAGTTCTTTTACGACATTTATCATCATATCCCGTATAAAGAACGTTAGCACAACAGCCGCTGTTTCATGAAAAGAATGATTGATCAGGGTGCATTTAGAACGGTCAAAATGTTTCATCGAAAGACATCTGCGCTGGTAGTTGATTCCAGTGCGTTCAAAGTGCACCTTTGGCATTCTAGAAGGGACTTGGAAAATTGTTTGCCGATTAGGCACTTAATGCCTTTGAGGACTGTTTGTTTTGCTTTTCTAAAAGGATTGTGCGCTGAAACGTTCCTAATTTGATGGTTTCTTGGGAATGATCAGTCATCTAACTGACTAAACCGAGTAATTTTTGTCCTCAATGGAACTCAAACATATCAAGAAGTGCATCAAACTTATTCTTCTATTTTTTAAAATAAAGAGTGCACAACAGTTGTTGAAGTTATTTTTCTTCTTATTTCAGCGTTTCAACGCGTTGGAGCTGAATTTCCTGCGTTACTTTTCGAGACAGTTGAATTTTTACTGTCCGCAGAGCCGTACCTTGGGTCCACGGCGCCCTTGGCGAAGCATCAATTTGGCGCCCCTCCCAAATTTACAAGAAATTTGAAATTGAGGTTAATTTTCAATGATTGCTTCAATGAGTTTTGATTTAATAATTGCAGTTGGAGACCTTAATATGGTTAAATCCAGAAACACAGTTATTTATTAATTTTTATGTTTAATTTTTAAATAATATTAGGTTGATTTAAAAATTCATTGTGGGAATTGCGTTGGCGGAATCTTTCTCAGATTTCATAACACGATAATGAAAGCTAGGTTTTGTTTTTTATTAATTTATTTTTCAGATAAATGCACAGAATTGAACTATAAATGTTGCTTTAATTTGTTGGCAAATTTGATCTTTTTTTCTAAGCCTGTATAAATCTGATCTAGTATTAAATTTATTGTATAAGCAAAGAACTTAACCGGATTCGTAAAATAATTAGTTGATTTGGCTTTGGATTTCATTTTAGTGCAATTAGAAAAAAGAAAAAAATCTTTCTTCAAAATAAAAAAATAATTAGTCGATGCCCGTGTCCTCTTTTGTTTTATCTAGATCCCAGCAAGCTTAGTACAAAAGAGCAAACCGGCATCGAAGTATAATTTTTCAACATGCAGCGGCAGAACCATATTTCGTCAAAATCAATTAAAGATCATTCAAAATCCAGCGCAATTCATGATGAAACTTATTTTAATATTTGGGCAAAAATATCAAGATAAGAAATTTTTATTCATTTTAAGTGATTCGCCCATACGAGGCTTGAGAATATTTATCAGAATTTTATATTTATAATTATATTTTGCATTGATTTTTTTGATCGGTATATTTTTAATTCGTGTTATTAAATTTTATGTTTCAGAAAATTATTTTTTTTAAGCAAAGCTATATCAATGTTTTCAAACCTTGAAAAAATATATTTTTTTGTTTTTAACTGAAAAAACAAGTTTGAATCGTTTCTCATTACCAAAGCTTTTTAGACGATTAAAAAAGTAAACAACACCGGTTAAGCTAAAACTGAAAAAGTGATGTTTAGATCATTTTGTGTGCTCTGTAAAATATTTTTTTCTTGAAAAAATAATGTTGGTCTTATTAGTGAAAATTTAAAGCAGTTTTCCTATTTCAAAACACTAGTATTTTGAAAAAAGCGTAGGCAAATTTCAATGCACGAATTTGCGACATAAACTTTGAAAAATATTTGCAACGGCCTAAAATGTAAAAATAATTCCAATTTCAAAGAAGCTCGAAATATGACCATCATTTTTGGCTGATTGTGATTTACATCCAAATTAAAATAACATATAGTTGTAAATTTTTGTAGTCTGGAAGGTATTACTTAAACTCCTTTATACAATGTTCCAAACTTTAATGCTGTATTCATTTTGAGAAGCTCTTTTAGAACTCCTTGAACTTTCTGCCACTTGAGCAAAAAATAAAAAAATAAATTTTCAAAAACACTTCGGTAGAAATATTCATATAATTGATTTTAACGATTTTAATTTAAACCAAATTATCAGTTATGTATAGTTCTACTTTATAATTTGGCACCCATTCTGTTGCAAATACCAAATGAGAATTTTATAACTGACATGAAAATTTTGTACTATCATCGATTTCGGCGCCCCCCAAGGGCTGGCGCCAACCCCTAGGTACGGCGCTGACTGTCCGTAATGCCAGTTACCTTTTTGAAACGATTCTCCTGAATTTCGTTTGATGTTCGTTTGTGTGAGTACTTTTTTCTGCTAAATGCAACATTAATAATTCACTTTCCCATTAGTGAACGTTGCTATGATGCAATGTAAAAGATTTTTTTATGAAGACTTCCCGAGCAGGGGTAAATAATCAAAAAAGAAACAAGGCAGTTTCTCCAATAACCCTACATTTCGGTATTCGCCTAAGATTAAAATATTTCTAAAATATGGGTTTTAGGACTTACCCAGGAATTTATCTGATTGTTATTCAATGACTTCCATTTCCTTAAAAATATAAAAAAAAAACTTGGTGTTTGTCTTTGCCATAAAAGTTATTATAGGATTTAGGGCAATTATGTAACTTTTCTGAATTTAAATGACTATTACAGCGAGTTAAGACCATAGTTGGGTATTCCTAAGTTATTTATAATAAGAGTAAATCAATTTCAAATAAGATGACTAATCAAAACTGATTATTGCTGAAGATGAATTCAGTTGAGAACAAAATCAAACTAAAAGGTGACAAACTGCCAGCACCATAATCAAAATCTTAAGTCCATACACTCTTTTCCTTCTCGCTGAAAAAACGACAGTTTCAGCTCCGAACCAACATTTCCATTCGAAAAAGGCAAAAAAAAAACGCATCAACAAAATTGTTGCCCCAACGAAACTCAATTTAAATCTGCCTCTTTGGCTTCATCGTTGGTTTTTGTTGATGTTGTTGCCCTACTGACGATGTTCGTAGCCATGTCTAAGGACTCAACTTCCATCAACCACAAGATGAAAGCCCGGACGCATAAATGAAATTTCAGGCCTGCCTTTTGAGGGGACCGTTTTTCGCCGGAACACAAACCGGAGTTGCACTCTACGGATTCTGTGTTTAACCCTTGATAAAACAATATCAAATATCGAGATTCTACAAGGGATTATAGAATTTTGTAAATAGTGTTGTTGTTTACTTGCATTTGCATCCTAAATTTTTTATCAATAATTTAAATTTGATAAAAGTTTCTTAATCTTTGAACATCTTTTACCAAATGAAGTTGAGGGTTAACCAAACCCCATACATCGAGTGACCAGCTGATGGTAAACACAAATTCATCCAAACCATTCTCGGAACCAAAGTAGAACACACAACCCTTAAAAAAATCAGTTCCTGATTCAGGCTCAAGCAAAAAAAAAAAAATGAAAGCTTAACAACCAATTTATGACTCCTGAGCTGCTGTCCTGTGGCACAGAATGGGTTCCGGTGGCGACCACCCAGGCCCAGGTCGAGCTTCCGGACAAGGAGGTTGGTTACGAAAATTGAACTCTGTGGGCTACCGGCTGGATTGTGAGCAACATCAACAACCAAAAAAATAAACCTCCGCCCTCTAAGAGCCGTGAGAGCCATCAACGGACAACGGTGCGACGAGGCCACCTTCAGAGTGCCAATAAAACAGGATTAAATCTGACCAAAGGTAATATTTTTTCATTACTTTTCCTGACTATGGGATGTCTGGTTATTCTTTCGAAGAAAGGGGCTTGAAGTATTGAAACATTAATCTTATCAATCATTTTTAAGGATCATTGATTGTTTCATATTGAAAATTAGTATTAAAACAGTTGACTTTTTCTATTGATAAATTCGACCATGTCAGCCAAGGAATTCTTTTTTTTTGCAATCTGAATATATAAATGTGCGACTCAAACAGAAATTGAATAAAAAAAAACTAATCTCATTTTCATATAAAAACAATTTATGTTGTTAAAAATATACAAAAAAAGTCAGCAATATTTTGAAATTCTCAAGAAACCAAGTTCTCTACCAACTCACACGAAATCGGGAAAAGGTGCCCCGACCCCTCTTCGATTTGCGTGAAACTTTGTCCTAAGGGGTAACTTTTGTCCCTGATCACGAATCCGAGGTCCGTTTTTTGATATCTCGTGACGGAGGGGCGGTACGACCCCTTCCATTTTTGAACATGCGAAAAAAGAGGTGTTTTTCAATAATTGGCAGCCTGAAACGGTGATGAGATAGAAATTTGGTGTCAAAGAAAGTTTTAAGTTAAATTAGACGCCCGATTTGATGGCGTACTCAAAATTCCGAAAAAACATATTTCTCATCGAAAATAAACACTTAAAATATTTTTAAAAAATTTCCCATTTTCCGTTACTCTAATCTAAATTTTTTTGGAACATTTCATTTTAAGGAAAATTTAATGTACTTTTCGAATCTACATTTAGCCAGAAGGGTCATTTTTCATTTAGAACAAAATTTGTCATTTTAAAATTTCGTGTTTTTTTCTAACTTTGCAGGGTTATTTTTTAGAGTGTAACAATGTTCTACAATGTAGTAGAGCAGACAATTACAAAAATTAAATCTGATTTTATCAAGAAAAACTATAACTATCAAAGTAATCCCGGAATTCAATTAAAGAATTTCCAACGCCACTTTTTTTAAAACAGCATTGAAAATATTTTTTTTCGAAAAAAGTGCGTAGAGTTTGTGTGTCATATCCTAGTGCATGTTGAAAAAAAAAATCTTGAGAAAAATATTGAAAAATATTACAAAAATAAATTCAAATCCTATCAATTAATCAATATTTACTGTTCAAAAAATCCTAGATTTTTTGAACCATTTATTCACAAATTACTGCCCATGATAGGTGGTGTCTTTGGCAAAGTTGTAGATTATGATTAGAACTTTTCAGAGGAATAGGTACAGGGGAAAAAATACCATTATTATTTATGTTTTAGAGGACTTAATTAGACATCTTTTGAGCCATACTTCTTGATGGTGCAAAATCTGGTTTAGGAGATAAGTTTTTTTTTGGAAAATATAAAAAGTCTGCACAAAAAATATGAATAATCGGTTTTTGAAACAAATAGAATTTGCATCGAAAAGAACTTAAAAATTGTTGATAAAATGTAAAGTTTCCAAATTAAATATATAATCTAATCTAATCTAATCTAACACAGACGCAGCCAGTCCAATGAAAGCATGCTGGAAAGTCTTGTGATTAGATTACGCCCCAAGCACTTTTCTTGTCAATATTAATAATTGCAGTACACCCGAGAACACCCGAAAATGTATTACAAAAATTAAAGCGGCCAGCCCTACTGCGTTGTGTATACCGCAGAGAGGATTCTGAGAACAGATCACATTTCACAGAATCTACAGGGGAGGAAGGATGCGTGGACATACCGTACCAAACGCTCCGATTTACGATTGTATTGCTGTTTTGTAGGGTGTGTCTAGTGTGCTGTTATTCAATTATATATAATGCAAATATAATATATAATAAAATAATAAAATTTGATGTAATTGGAAAGTCCTCACCAAGATCCTTGAACATGCTGCTCTTCCAATATGAGTCGAGTCGAGTCTCAAGAGAGGGAGACTCAAATAGATGAAGCAACGTTCGCAACACTGTCTTGCGACACCGAACAATCAGCGTAACTCCTACACACTTCGATCACTAGTTCACTTTTTCTCACTCTTTTCCATTTATTGCGAAACAGTTGTCCTTTGAAAAACCTCTTCTCCGGAAACCATCGCTGCCTAAACGACCGATCAAGTGCAAGCAGAAAAACACACACAGCCAGCGTTTGCTGTGTTGCACGACAATCTCACAATAATGATTGGGTGATGTTATCACTGAAAAAAATTCCCAAAACACCGATACATCTTGGCACATCATTTTTCCTTTGTGAGCGAGGGCGTGTAGTTAAGTTTGGACCACAGTTAGCCATGAACACCTTATTCAGGAAGCCTTCTACGTCTCATCAGGACTCAATAACAAAGCAGCTCACTCACAATTCCAAAAACTCTCCTAAAGTTTCCAAATTAAATATATAGCATATTTTTGAAAAGCTGAGAAAATATTCCATAATTTGCTTTCTAGGATACATACACTTTGTATGAACAGCCCCCTAAGTTATATGGTAAAACTAACTAATCCAAGTATAAAATACAAAGAAGAGTTGATTTACAAAATCGTTCAGAACTACTCATAAATCAAAGAATTAATCATGCTTGAGAGAATGCAAAAATGTAGAAATTATTATTTTATTAGCCGATTAGTTCTCTAAAATTCATCTTTAAAAAAAGCAAAACTCACAGAAACTATTGTTATATGTTGATGTTCACACAGTACTTCATCGCAAACATCGTCTACAAGTAGAAAGAATTTGAAGAACTGAATTATGTTTGAAAGTTTGGAAGTTATATGTCTATCCAATTTGATCAAAATAAACGCTAATACTCAAAAGCATTAAACACCAAAAAAATATTTATAAATTAATAAAAACTTATTGATTTTCAAAACCTAATAATTTAATCGTTTGAATAACTCAAATCTACTTATGATGATGATGGTATCATTCTACACAAGAAAATCGATGCCTCTGTGGTCTTTTGTACTAAAGTTGCTGGTTTTCTTATTTAGTTAGCAAACGAACTAAATAAACTAAAAAGGCAAAAGGTAATGATAAGAGGTGGTTGAATGAGCCAAAAACTATCAAAAACAAACATACACTTAACAAAATAAATGCAAATGAAAAAAAAACTAAAGCAGGAGAAGAACAGTTTTTTTTAAATAAAATGATCGAAATGACCTCCTGAACACTGCAAACATAAAAAATCGAAAACAGTTGCACGTTAAAATTCAGTTAACTTTGTCTGGCTATGTTTTAAATTATATAAACGGCATGCAATGTTTGATTTATTGAATTAAAAACAAAAAAACAATTTTTTTACCAAATAGTTGATTCCATCACAAAACCCTAGGTAGATGATGTGGTTACCATCGAGCCACTCATGTCCTGGCCACCATTTGTGATCCCACCCGTAGCGTGCGCTGCAAGTGGAAACCCCTTGGCCAAAGTGCATCATTGCACTTTGAGTTAAGCCATGGCTGCGGTGAATGAGACGATGCGCCCTCGAAGGACGTCCCGGGTCGCCTTGCTCGCTCGTTACCTGACCGACGACCATTTTCGATAAAAGAACCGAACGTTGAGATGTGTTTTGGTTTGGTGGGCACATTTTTTTTTCCCTTGCCACCTGATGACTGGGGAGTTGTGAAGAAGGAAGTGCACTTGGGATGGTTAGTATTTGTTTTCGCTTCCTCAACACGAGTTCCTCAGCGCAAAACTCAATAAGATTTTTGCCGCCATCTACCTTTTCCAGATGTGTGTGGATATTGGCACAGGAGTTGCGGCTTTTGAAGAAGCGTTGATGGTTCTCGCGGACACTCCCGGGATTGAGTTTCTTTTGAGGCGATAAATCACGTTCCGTTGCGGTCACGTGGCGATGTTGATGGTAGGATTTCCGTGCGGAGGGGTAGAAATAATCTCGCTCCAAGTGAGTTAATTCAAAATATTTGGATTTTTATTATCGGTTGCGCGATACTTTGTTGCGCTGCTAATCCGCAGAACGCTATAGACCGCAGCAGGTCATAAGGGTTCATGTTCAATGATGGTAATCGAAAAACTTTTCTCATTTGAGCACATGACGGCTAGCAAAAACAAAACTTTGGTTGATTGGTCTGGATTTAGTGCAATGGAATCAATTGATAGTCTCCGAAAACGAAAAAGAAGCTTTTTAGATTTCACTAAAATTGAGTTATAACTTTTATAACTTTTTTTTTAAATTTAAAATGGTTGTAGTTCTGTCTTCCTTCAGTTGATTTACTCGATTCTTTCAGTACCCGCAAACTCTATTCCCTACTTTGAATTAATCAGCTGTTAAAAGGTAGTCTACATCTCAGCTAAGAATATTAACTTAAGACAAGTAATGCTTAAATAACGAAATAAATGAAAAGAATGTTTCCCTAATTCCTCTGTAAGGGTGCAGTTATTGTATTTTGATTCCAAAATTGTAAAATTTACGAACCCAATCCTTCAACAATCTGATGCATAAAAAGTCGTTATTTGTGAAATATATCTTTGCAGACAGTAGACGGAAACAACCAATATAACTTTTTCAACTACTGTCTTAAAAAATATTGACATTAAAGTTTGGCTTTTTTTCAATCAGGTTAATGTAGAATAACAAATTAAAAGAATACTTTAAAAATCATCATCGATGGATCTTCCTTACTTCAAGGATCCGGAAGTGCTCTCAAAAACTCCCTCAACAAAGCCGCTCTTCAGAATTGTGTCGATTGCTGGAGAGTGCGAATACATTCACATATCTTTCTGCAATAACACCAGGGCCAGTTAAGGGGTGATACTCAAGGACAACGCTCGTCGTGATCGTTAGACTTGATGCCAGACTCCTCGCTGGGGATCCATCCGTTACGAAAGGACACCCACTTTACGGGTATTACTGGCAAAGGCCATCAGTAAGAGCATTGGCCATCGTTACTCACTATCGAAATTCATGGTGGAAACCAAAACCGTTACAGGATGATAAACGGAAATGGTAATTAAAAAAAACAAAAAACAAATAACAAAAAACAAAAAATCAAAAAAAAACAAAAAAATTAAAACAAAAAACAAAAAGGCATATTCTCAAACTCAAATTATGTTCTCACAACTCCATCGTGGACGGTAATCTCCGTGGAACTCGTGGTTTCATGAGGATTAGAGGCTGGAGACTTTGGCGATCCAGTTGGGTGCGGGAGAAAGTGGTGATATGCTTCCCCCACTATCCTGATATAGGCACATGACCTTACAGCATATCGCACGTCGGGCCGGTCCGTTCACTGTACGTTCAGCGCTCGCGTCGCCGTTTTCGCTCGTTCTCTTGAGGCAGAATTATGGCTTCCAATCTATAAGGCTTAATGTGATTTTTTGTTTTGATGGAATGCGGTAAGTACTACTAGAATTAAGGCTGTCAATCTGTCACCCCACGCCTTGTCTTTAACATCAATCCCTTCCCTACTAACCCCGAGTAGGCCGCGGGTAATCGGCTCCCCTCCCACTAACATTTACACACAAGATCCTCTGTAATTATTAAGTCAAATGTAATTACAAAAGCCGACTCGGTCCTAACCAGGTCCCAGTACCGAAAAGGACCTAATAAAAATAATTTTATGAAAAAAAAAAAAAAAAATCTATAAGGCTTATGGATGGGATATTGCACCATGACGACATCGATGGATCGTATATTTCGGTGACGATGGGCTCTACGTCTTCTTGCTGGCTCCCCAAGCTCCCCTCTGCCAATCAGGAAGCTAGGCCCCAGAAAGGAAGGAAGTAAGTTCGCCATCGAACATCGATGAAATAAAAAGGATAAGCCCATTTTCAGTGTTGCTGTGTTGTGCTGTATATCTGCGTGTGTGTGTGTGTTTCCGGTCGTACGATGTTGCGTTCGGCAGTTATACGTATCAGCCGATGAACGTTCCAATGGCTTTCGTTATGGGAAATATATGCAGATGGGTTCAATTGGATGATGGTTTTGGGTGTATTTCGAACTGACTTATCACAATAGTGAAGTGTAATTTAAGGATTTTATCTACAAGGTTGCACATTGAAAGGAGTTTTCAGCAACGACAAAAAAAATATAGTATAGCCCAGACTCGAATATCCGAAGGCATCGAAAAAATTTCACTTCGGATATTCAAAATGTTTGGATAATCGAATCACAAAAAAAAACACTTTTTTGCAGACATATTTTTTATGGACGAGCTTAAGTATAATCCATAAACTACCCTAAAATGTTTGATAATTTTAAAATCCAAGATGGTTGCCAAAATGGTGGTGATAACCTTTTGGAATTTGTACGAATATTCAATTTTGACTAAAATGGGGTGGCAGAACTTTAATTTGATGTTAAAAGACAGGAAATAAAAAACAATGTTTTTTGCATGATTCGATTATCCGGAATTCCATTCAAACCGTCGGATAATCGAACTTCGGATAATCGAAACTTCGGATAAATTGCACCAAATTTATTGTTTTTGACTGAAAACATTCCTTTAGAATACATTACAAATAATAAAACTACAATACAAAAAATAAAACTAATTCTTCAGTTTTCAGTTTTTGATCGTTAGCATTTTGGATTATTTCTGCGAGGATCGAAGTAGCCATGGTCGAGTTTGGACGTAAATTTGACGTTTTCTCCGGTTTTTTTTTCAAGTTATTTCTGGCATCTTTTGGCCAATTTTTACCAAATTCCACGGCGGTTTCGGATTTGTTCTTCGGATGACTTTATTCTGCAAGAGAATTTTTATGTGGCTGAAGACAAAAGTGGATCTCTCCGTGAACTTTTTCGTATGGTGGAACGGTGAAGATTCCCTTCCGGCAAAGCCAGAAGCTGTTTGCAACCTGCGGAGCCTTTCCATTCACTTAAACAGCCCAAAAAAGGGAAGGAGATTCTATTCGATTTGGTTCGTCGGCGGAAAACTATCAAGAATCTAGAGGAGGACGATCGTTACGCCGTCAGGCTGTGTCCAATTCCGGTTGCAGGAAAATGAAGATTGAAGCTGCTTATTTAAAATATCCAGATTTTGGTAAGATCTTTCCATATTTTTTTGCTGATTTTTTTTCATACATACCATACCAAAATAAATCATATACTATTGATTAAATGAAATATCCTTCCTACCCCTTCTCCATCTTCCATTTTCCCAATCCCCATTTCTCCATTTCCACGAACCCCCCTTTAAATATAATTATTTGCCAAATTTACACTTACACACCCAACCACAACTATTTCGGAGCGTTTGGTACGGTATGTCCACGCATCCTTCCTCCCCTGTAGATTCTGCGAAATGTGATCCGTTCACAGAATCCTCTTTGCGGTAAACACAACGCAGTAGGGCTGGCCGCTTTAATTTTAGCAATTCAATTTCCGGTGTTCTCAGATGTACTGCAATTATTAATATTGACAAGAAAAGTGCTTGGGGCGTAATCTAATCACAAGACTTTCCAGCATGCTTTCATCGGACTGGCTGCGTTTGTGTTAGATTAGATTAGATTATATTAGTTAGCATTTTGGATTATTTCTGCTTTTTAATTTTGAGTAGGGTGTCCATCCCGGATTTTCTCAAAACAGGAAATTCTCAAATTCTGGGAATGATAAATTGGATTTCAAATTTTGTGAGGTATCAAAAACAATCTTTTTTTAGGTAAATTCTCTGTGTAATCTGCTATCGGTAATTCTGGAGTAATATTTATGTACTTTTTGGAAGCCGGATCTCACTTAAACGTATGTAAACTATGTCCGGATCCACCATCGAACCCATCCTTGGTTAGGTTTTCAAAAAACCTTTCCAAAACATTGAAGATCTGGCAACCCTGTCTCGAGATATGGCCACTTAAGTGATATTTATGTACAATTTTATTCCGGATCCAAAAAATAGATGAAATTTGTGTCTAACCCCATCATATCACCCATTGTCGGTAAAGAGTGAGGAAGGCTCCAACCACATAGGTGGATTTAGTTATTTTTTTCTTATCATCACGAGTATGGATTGTAATGATTTCGCGGAATGCGTGAAATTCGTAAAATTTGACTCTTCCTTCAAAATGTTGTACTTCTGCAGAAAACAAATGAAATTCAAATCAAAATTCAATTTTTACTAAAAAAGCTGACCTTTTTGAAAAAATCCAATGATGGGAATGAATGCAGCAGACAAAAATACATAAAAAATGATCAATAAGACTGACGAGACATCGACATTTAGTTATCTCTAAGTCATACTTTAGCATAAAATAGATTTTATTTTGAAAAAATCATCTAAAATTCAAGTTTTACTCAAAAAGCTGACCTTTTTGAAAAAATCTAATGATAGGAATGGATTCAGCAGACAAAATTACATGAAATATGATCAATTAGATTACCGAGACATACTTTTTTAACGTTCTGCAAAGCATTTTTGATTTTTATTATTGATATCCCAGCATAATATGACTTGCATGCAAATTGGAAAAACTTGAATGAGAACCAACTGAAAATATAATTTTAAAATGGCTATAAATATGCGTAGAAACAATCAAATTTTAAAAACCAGGGGTGTTTCAGAAAGGGGAAAACGTGAACTATAAGATACATGTATTGGTTCAGTTGTTTATTCAATAGTTCTTTTGTAAAATAGTCGACAAAGTAGCTAATTTTGGCCTAAACTAACATTTCAAACGGATGTATCTCAAAATTGGGACCATTTGGAGCAATTCTGGACCCGGATTCGGATTCAGCAGGCAAAATTCTACTAGGAACACATATACTCGTCTCAGAGACAAAATCTTGTTGAACTGTGTTATTATTTTTGTTTTTTGTTGGTTTATTGCAATATTAATTTATAACAAAACACATGATCATGAAGTATTTTTTCTTGATTAGAATAAGTTTCAGTTACAGAAAAATTATATAGTAATAATATATAGTAATAAATCAAAAACCATTTATTTAAACGGTCAATTTTGTCACAATTTTACAATCTTTAGGAACAAAAAAAAGATAAGTTTTTTGAACTTCTTTGTGGATAATGAACATGAGAATTACTAGATATAAGTCCAATTTTTTCATGCTTTGCAACTTTCCACAATTTTTTGTTGGTAGTTAACTCGTTAAATTTTTAGCGCGAATAAAATTCTTAGCATTTCATGACGCTTGGCATGCGAATTTTTTTTTTATAAATGAGAATGGACGGATTTGGGATTTGGAGGATGTACACGGAGTTCAAAAATTACAAGTTGTTGAAGTTTGAGTTTTTGGGTAAAAATTTTCAAAAAATCGCATTTTTGCTATTTCTAAAACCACTCATAAATTCCTTATTTTATTCAGGATTTCAAAAACATTAAGTTCAGATATGTTCTTGCATGATTGAAACATGACTTCTCCTGTCTTTATACTTTTGAACCGTTTGTGCGAGAGTCTTACCATAGAAACAAGTCGAAACTTGAAGATTTTGAAAACGGATCCTACCCAGACTGCTTCAGTTAGTATGGAAGACTACATTGTTGTAACAACTTATTGAGATGTTCTAGGTCGTCCAAGAACTCCTTGGAGTTAAGACCGGTGGATCTACCGCCGTAACAAGCAAGAAGTCAGTGATTTTTTACCACTGATCATAACCGCATAGCTTATTTTTTAGCCCAAAATACTCAAACTTCAACAACTTGTAATTTTTGAACTTCGGGGATTAGAGAGTTCGCCCAGAATTTTTTTTTCATGTCTCGGCGAGATCTTTCAAATGAAGTGTCTCCCATTTGTGCATGCTTTTTTTGCGGAGGAATTGGTCTGCTAGTGTTAAAAAATAATTGGAACAAAAAAATATAAATGAACAAAAACAAATTATGTTAATTTGACGTTAATTAAATCTTGCCCTGTACAAAATCGTGAAAAATGGAAAGAATGTTTCAAAAAAACATCTGGGCCGAGAATGATTCAGATTTATTCCAGTGGATGAATCAGATTAAGATTTGAACGAAAATATCCAGAAAGTTTTCAAGGAAAAAATCTTTTGAAATTAGTCTCATTTCTTCATCAAAGCATAACATATTTCTGATATTTCTAATATTATGTTCTAAATTATTCTCTTACTATCATTTGTAGAATCGATTGCTATCAATTGAAACCCATTGTATTACTTTTTCTTAGTTATAATTTTAGTTTCAGTTATAAATTTTAATTTTTGGTGTAACGGATCGGAAAAGACGTAATAAATTAAGAATACATTGTTTTAGTGAATTCATGTTTTGTAACGTACTTTTCGATTATAAATTTTGCAAATTAACCCCGACACTTTTTTTTGCAAACCCACCCGTTTGAAGCTGAGGGGCGTATAGTTTTATAAAAAAATTTAATGTTTAATTTATTTGAAATAAAGTCACAACAGTAACAAAAATAGTTGTTCCCCAGCCGTTATATTCTACCACACTTTGTGGGATGGTCCAATTCGTTGTTTACGGTAAACTGCACCGCTCGAGAACTCAATATTGTAGGTATAAAGGTAAAAACAAGAAAAAAATAAACGCTGCTGCAGTTCATCCTTTTCCACTTTTCTGCACCCAATCCACAACCATGAAGACGTTGTTTGGTAAATAAGTCAAAATTTTATCATTTTAATTGTGATTATAAATAACACTGACTGATGGGTCCTGTTGAGCCAGTTGTGGGACCAACCAACCAACCTCCTCCGACAACTGCTGCCAGAAGTGCAACAAAATTTGCTCGTTCCGTTTCATCTGTTTTTGCTGGCTGCTGCTGCTGCTGCAAGCGATGCAACTTTTTTTTTGCTGCTGCTCTTTCTGCTTTCTTATTTGCTCGCGTTGACCCAAATTGCACCAAGTGCAATAAACAAGACAAGACAGTCACGCTTTTAGTGCAAATGTGTCTTTTTTTTCTTAGCGATTTGTGCCCCAAGAGCAGATCTGCAGCTTCTGGGTCGTTCTCTGAGATTTTGGAAAATTTAGAATTTTGGATATTGAACAATACTTTTTTCAGGTTCAATTTTTATTATCTTTATCAAATCATCAATTTCAAAATAGCAGTACATTTTATTAAAATTATGATGATGAAAAATTAATCATAGTAACAAATAACTCATTCATTTACAAAAGTATTAACAGAAATTTTGCAAATCAAAAATCTTTTAATAAAATTACTTATAACCAAGAGAACTGCTCTTCTTCGAGAAAGGAAGCGTTTTTCCCTCTTTTCCTTTCATTTTCTTCGGCTCTTCTGCGTTAACCCGCTCTGCTGCTGCTGCCGTTGCAGTTTCATTCTGTTCACTTGATTTAAAATGGCTTTGCTCAGGTAGGGTTGCCAGTGGATTTGTGTGAGCGTGGATACGTAACCTCTTAAATTTTCCAAGGGGTTTCCAGCATCGTGTCAGACTGGTCACTAATCCGGAATTACTTGGAATTTGAGCAAGTAATTCTGTAATTCCGGATTAACTGAGTAATTCCAGAGTAATCCTGGTAATTCCTAATAATCCCAGTAATCCTGGTAATTCCATGATTCTTGTTTGTGAAAACATACTTCAGAAAATAATAAAATAATAAAAAATAACTGTTAAAAAGATAATTTCGATAAACCTTTTATAATTCTATTTATTGCCTATTAATTTTCATGTATGAAACCAAAGTTACAGCTAGTACGGGATCATTCGGATTTTGAGTAAGTAATTCAGTAATTCCAAAATTACTCCGCAATTCTGCAGTAATTCCTGTAATTCTGGAATTACCTAGTAATTCCGTAGTAATTCGAGTAATTCCATAGTTACTCAGTAATTCGTGTATTTCCCATTAATTCAAGTAACTACTAGTAATTCTTAAAAGGTAAATCGGCAGAATGCATTTTGCTTTTCATTGATGCTTTTTATGGTTGTAAGAAGTACAGAGCGGATTCGAAATGTCCGCCAATTTGGATGCTCTCTAATTCAAATGTATTCGGATGAAAAACACTCAAACGTCAAAATCAGTTGTCAAACTGACGTTGATGTTTACCACATTATTCGATGATTTCCAAGTAGGGCGTCCAATTTTTCAGGGTTTTGAGTTTACCGGAAAACGGAAAAAATATATTTTTTATCCCGGGAAATTTTTGAAGACGTCATGAAATCTATGTTTTCTTTATATTAGTTATGTTTTTAAAATCAAACTATTAGCACAATACTATTAAAATCAATCTAAACAGGGATAGCACTTTTAGATAGTTTTGAAGATTTTTTTTGTTCTTTGTTGTGCTTTGAATTTTAAATGCACTCGAACGCCAAAATCAGTTTTCAAAATGATGTTGATATTTACCCAATTGTTCGATGATTTCCAAGCAGGACGTCTAATTTTCCCAGGTTTTGAGTTTCCCGGAAACGGGAAAAATATTTATTTATTCCCGGGAAGTTTTTAGTTTTTGAAAAAGTCATAAAATCTATGTTTTCTTTATATTTGTTATGTTTTTCAAGCTTTAAATTTATAGAATTAGCTCAATACTATTAATATCAATCTAAACAAGGATAGCAGTTTTTAGATAGCTTAACATTCCAACGCCCAAGGCTCCAAAAAAGTTGGAACGGTAACTTCAACTCGCTGGTTCTCGGGCATAACTCAACCAATCAAGATGATTCTTCTTTCCAGTGATTTGTTAGATGTTTAGATGATTATAGAACTTTGCAGAACTTAATTCGATCAAATCTGTAATTTTTGCGATCAAAAACATCGTTCCAACTTTTTTTTTTCACGTGTAAAAAAAAATCGCCAAAAATTCCGCGGCGGCAGTCGTTTTAAAAAAGGTGGAACGATGTTTTTGATTGCAAAAATTACAGAATTGATCGAATTAAGTTCTGCACAATTTTAGGATCTAGACATTCTTACAAATCACTGGAAACAAGAATTGTCCCGATTGGTTGAGTAATGCCCGAGAACCAGTGAGTTGAAGTTACTGTTCCTCCTTTTTTGGGAGGCTTGGGCGTCTGTGTAAGTTGGACATGCGTTGGGCGTTCCAGTGTTAAACAAATTTTTGCTGTTCTCTGTTGTGCTTTGAATTTTATATGCACCACATTTCTAATTCAAATTAAATAAGTATCTTATAAATATTTATTTTTTATTTATTTCTATATGACATGAATAAAACAGCTTGAAAATTGGTTTAAGATGTCTAAAAACAAAAATGACAACAAATAAAATGGTACCAATTTATGTAAATTTAAGAAAAGTTTAAACTTATTAATTGTAATACTAATGTAATTTCCAGGCCAAATTATGATTTTTGTTTAATTTTGGAAATTCCCCGTACAACATATAAAAATCCCGGGAATTTTATATCGGGAATTCCCGGGATGGACGTACTATTGCCAAGCACGTGGTTTTGTGCATTTGACAGCTGTCATTCGATCCAATTCTCAATATGCTGGAAGCTAGGCAGTAATTCCAAGTTATTTTTATAAATTTGAGCAATTCTGCGTGGTTTCTGGAAATCCCAAGTAATTCTGGGAAATCAAAGTAATTCATGACATATTGCCAGTAATCCTGGTAATTCCATTAAGACTGGTCAGTAATCCTTGATGCTGGAAACCCCTTGAAATTTTCTACTTTTCGCGACCCAAGATAAATCGGCGAAATGGCGATCATCTGTAAGTGCCACACTCTCACTTCCCAATCTGGCACAGTTCTGTTTGTTGGGCATCACTTCGAAAATGATGGTCATGGCAAAATGAGCAGAAAAGTTGTTGCAAATATTTTGATGTTCACTTGAAGCGTTGTTTCGTCAACAGCAGTTGACTGACGAGCCTGTTAAAGTTTGGTCAACAAGCTGGTTGATCAAGGAGGAAGAATTTCTAAAATCTCTTCCAATAAAATTGAATTTATAATTCAATCCCTTTAGAATAAGGAATACAGCTTCACTGTTTGAATTGAATTTGATTTTGTATGATCTCGTATGTTTTCATAGGAAATTATTAATTTTTAATAAACACTTATATTCGATCACATCAAATCATCGTTGTCATGCTTTCTTGTCGCACGTGCATTTTGGGCCAAATTGATTTAGGAACGGCATTTTGTGCAGCTCACAATGCCTCGTTTTTTTACCCTAACAGATCGCCAAAATTCGCTTTTTAATTCTGAGATATTCAAAATAATTTGATAAAAACCTTATGCCTTGGTGACAAGAAAAATTGAAAATTTTGGAAAATCTCAAGAGATACCCCCTGGCTCGATTCTTTAGGCAATAAAAAGTAACTGTGCTAATTTTGAGCCGAAACAAAAGAATTTTTAACAAAAAAAAAAGGTGCAGTGGTAATGCTACAGGCATAACCATCATGACGAAGAACTTCGGACACAAAAGTTAATGATTTTTTTATAGTTTTCTTATTTGCGTTTCTTGGCCACAAAATCAATCACGAAACGGTTATTTCTTAAGATCTTTTTATTTCTGCTCTAAGATCTTATGGTATTTTGACGTTGGATAACGTCTAAAGTTTTGAAACGCTTCACAGCTAATCGTAATGTCAAGATTTTCGTGCCAGTTGATTTGAAATCATTTCATCAATTCTCTTTTAAACTTTTGGCATTGAACAATGTTTTAAAATATTTTGAAATAATAAAAAGCCATTATCAGGACTCCAATTCATTACAAAGAGCCAGTCTGAACCATGTGTTAAAGATTTTCTTTGCGTCACAACAAATTTGAATCACTTTAAACGATTTATTCCCACACATTACAAGATTTTTTTCTCGTTTTGACGTTTCTACGGCGTTCTCTCTGCCTTCCTACGGCATTCGCCACCTAGATTTCTTCGTTCCACGAAATCCTAAAACGAAAATCTATTTCATTTGCGTACTCAAATCACTCTCGACAGTCTACGAGGAAGGGACGACACAGCGGCAACAAAGATAGCTGAAGGCGGAGAAGCATCGCGGCGAAGGGGCAGACCGAACCTGGAAGGGTTCAACGTTGTTCGCGATGGGGAAATTTTCTGGCAAGGCTCTTGCCTACCATCGGCGACAGCCAAGTAAATTTCAACAGCAAGCATTAAAAAGTCCTTTTTAGAGCTCAAATTGATTACGAAAGAGTTATTCTCAATTTCAATAATTTCGCAATTATCGATTTATTACTCATATTGCCAAAAAGTTCAAGATTGCTAGTGAAATCTGGGATAAGATTATTGTATTTTGTTTCATAGATTTGTCGGCAAAATTGTCATAAATGTTCCCCCAAGGTGAACTTTCCATGAGGGCACCGGCAACTCCAGGTTGTGGCCACTACTGTCGAAATGGCCATTTGCAGGTTCAATATCAAAACAATGAATTTTGATACCCATATTGCAACAACTCGTATGTTTCGGTTAATGTTACCCTGGGCCCAAGAGGAATCTGGCAACTCCAGGTTGTGGCCACTACTGTCGAAATGTCAATTTTCATGTTCAGTATCAAAAACCATGAATTTTGATACCCATATTGCCACAACTCGTATGGTTCTGTAAATGTCCCCCGGGCCCCGGGGGAACCTTCTTTGAGGGCACCGGCCACTCCAGGTTTTGGCCACCACTGGCGTAAACGAAATCTTCGAACGAATTGGGGGAAGCTTCCTGACTGACCCGGCTGTGCATCCCGGGGCCGTGACCAATTACACGAGCTCGTAGTAGATTCGTTGTACTAACCCATACAACAGGGCTACAACAATTTTCACACAGTCTACTAGGTTAAACGATTTTACTCCACTGCCTAAAAGTTGCCTCCGCTGGCGGTTTTGCTCGTCCCCGGGTGTATCTGTAGTTGGTCGCAGTCTTTGATGGCCTTTTCAGGTGACGAATTTAGATACATCAATCGAACATCCGTGGAAGGGAAACTCGACGCATCGAACCCAATCAGCGTGTACCATGAAACGGGAGTGTGTGTGTATGTGTGTGTGAACGCGCATTTGGCAATTTTCTTGAATCTGCCATCCTACGGCATTTGGTGTGTCATTCTACGGCATTCGCACACAATTTGCCCTCTTCGGTGCTGCTCTCCGATTCTCTCTCTCTCTCTCTCTCTCTCTAGAAAATAAAGGTAATTTTTCAGAAGAAATCCTTCTCCGAAAGAGAGAATTTGCGTTGCTAGGGCTCTGTCTCTCCCTGCTGCTTCACCCGTCTGCAGCTCAGATATGAGCCGACCCGACTTGTTCAGCATCTTGTTGGCAACTAAGTAGAGTGGAAAGGGTAGAACGCATTTTTATACTTCTACTTCGCTATTACTTCCCCTCTTTTCACGATCGTCGACGACCAGTTCTGCTGCGGCGGTTTTCCCATCAAAAGCTATTCTGCCAATACTGAAAATTTTATAGAAAATTGCTGAAGGTTTTCCGAATCGAATGGTTTATGTAATTCCAATGTGTCTGGATGAAGATATTACCGTTTGAAATAACGTTCGCCAAATGTGATGCTTGGGATCGAAATTTTGAACGAACGTACGTGTTCAATTTCATTAAGATTTCACAACTCGAGCAGCGAACAACGACGAGGAGGACTTGGCCACTGGACCTGCCTAAGATTTCATCGTGTGGTCAACACAACTGTTCCTGAGCCGGATTCGAGCGGAACGACGCCTACACGCCGTTGGTTCATGATCCGCATTCGGGCGAAAAAACGATTTTTGGTCCAGCTGCTGACAGTCAGGATACGTCCAGCGAAAATTCAAGAATTTTAATCAACCCTGTTCAGGGCTAACGACTGTTGAAAGAGTATTTTTTGCTAAAATCTTGTTTTCGATAATTTTGCCACGCAGTTTGCTGCAAATTTTCAGTTATTCTTTATGAGCATTTTTCATGTTTGTTGTTTTTGTGCTGTGGGAGTGGATTTTTGACAACGGCTGGGCAACGCAGTAGGCGCAGATTTTTGTCATTCGAACGAAACGACACCAATTCGGTGATTCTTGTTTTGCGTTTGGCGCATCGGCCAACAATTTGGCAGCGCAGCAGGCTCAGATTTTTGGACTGCACGCGCTTACACTCACACACACACATATGTAATCGCTCGTAAACTTCGAGGTGATTCTGATTCCGAGGCTGGATTTAATTTCATTTCCGTGACCGTGCAGCAACATCACAGAGGAGCAGCTACATTTTGATACCTTTATTGCCCCAACTCGTATGGTTCCGCCAATTTCAAATTTCATGTCCAGTATCAAAAACCCTGAAGTTTGATACCCAACTCTTATGGTTCCGCAAATGTCTCCTCATCGGAACACCCCCGAGGGCTCCGGTCACTCCGGATTGCGGCCACTACAAATTTCATGTCCAGTATCAAAAACCCTGAAGTTTGGTACTGCCAAAATGTCAAATTTCATGTCCAGTATCAAAATCCTTATTGTTTGATACCCATATTGCCCCAACTTTTATGGTTCCGCAAATGTCCCCTTATCGGAACATCCCCGGGGCCTCCGGCCACTCTAGGTTGCGGCCACTACTGCCAAAATGTCAAATTTCATGTCCAGTATCAAAATCCCAAAAGTTTGATGCCCAAATTCCCCCAACTCTTATGGTTCCGCAAATGTCCCCCTATCAGAACACCCCCGGGGCCTCCGGCCACTCCAGGTGGTGGCCACTACTGCCAAAATGTCAAATTTCATGTCCAGTATCAAAAACCCTAAAGTTTGATACCCAAATTCGCCCAACTTTCATGGTTCCGCAAATGTCCCCCTATCGGAACACCTCCGGGGCCTCCGGCCACTCCAGGTGGTGGCCACTATTGAAGAAATGTCAAATTTCATGTCCAGTATCAAAAACGCTAATGTTTGATACCCAAATTCCCCCAACTCTTATGGTTCCCCAAATGGCCCCTTATCGGAACATTGCCGGGGCCTCCGGCCACTCCAGGTGGTGGCCACTACTGCCAAAATGTCATATTTCATGTCCAGTATCAAAATCCCTTAAGTTTGATACCCATATTGCCCCAACTCTTATGGTTCCGCAAATGTCCCCTTATCGGAACATCCCAGGGGCCTCCGGCCACTCCAGGTTATGGCCACTACTGCCAAAATGTCAAATTTCATGTCCAGTATCGAAAACCCTTAAGTTTGATACCCAAATTCGCCCAACTTTCATGGTTCCGCAAATGTCCCCCTATCGGAACACCTCCGGGGCCTCCGGCCACTCCAGGTGGTGGCCACTATTGAAGAAATGTCAAATTTCATGTCCAGTATCAAAAACGCTAATGTTTGATACCCAAATTCCCCCAACTCTTATGGTTCCCCAAATGGCCCCTTATCGGAACATTGCCGGGGCCTCCGGCCACTCCAGGTGGTGGCCACTACTGACAAAATGTCATATTTCATGTCCAGTATCAAAATCCCTTAAGTTTGATACCCATATTGCCCCAACTCTTATGGTTCCGCAAATGTCCCCTTATCGGAACATCCCAGGGGCCTCCGGCCACTCCAGGTTATGGCCACTACTGCCAAAATGTCAAATTTCATGTCCAGTATCAAAAACCCTAAAGTTTGATACCCAAATTCGCCCAACTTTCATGGTTCCGCAAATGTCCCCCTATCGGAACACCTCCGGGGCCTCCGGCCACTCCAGGTGGTGGCCACTATTGAAGAAATGTCAAATTTCATGTCCAGTATCAAAAACGCTAATGTTTGATACCCAAATTCCCCCAACTCTTATGGTTCCCCAAATGGCCCCTTATCGGAACATTCCTGGGGCCTCCGGCCACTCCAGGTGGTGGCCACTACTGCCAAAATGTCATATTTCATGTCCAGTATCAAAATCCCTTAAGTTTGATACCCATATTGCTCCAACTCTTATGGTTCCGCAAATGTCCCCTTATCGGAACACCCCCGGAGCCTCCGGCCACTCCAGGTGGTGGCCACTACTGTCAAAATGTCAAATTTCATGTCCAGTATCAAAAACCCTAAAGTTTGATACCCAAATTCGCCCAACTTTCATGGTTCCGCAAATGTCCCCCTATCGGAACACCTCCGGGGCCTCCGGCCACTCCAGGTGGTGGCCACTATTGAAGAAATGTCAAATTTCATGTCCAGTATCAAAAACGCTAATGTTTGATACCCAAATTCCCCCAAATGGCCCCTTATCGGAACATTCCCGGGGCCTCCGGCCACTCCAGGTGGTGGCCACTACTGCCAAAATGTCATATTTCATGTCCAGTATCAAAATCCCTTAAGTTTGATACCCATATTGCCCCAACTCTTATGGTTCCGCAAATGTCCCCTTATCGGAACATCCCAGGGGCCTCCGGCCACTCCAGGTTATGGCCACTACTGCCAAAATGTCAAATTTCATGTCCAGTATCAAAATCCCTAAAGTTTGATACCCATATTGCCCCCACTCTTATGGTTCCGCAAATGTCCCCTTATCGGAACATCCCCGGGGCCTCCAGGTGGTGGCCACTACTGCCAAGCGCTTGGTGGCGCTTGCGAGAGGAGCTGAGCTCCTCTCGCTTCGGTGGTAGACCACCGACTGAAGCCAGCCTTCCGATTTCCCATGGTTTTGTAGGGAAGCGGGAAGGCTAGTTCCTGAAGACGCCACCTAGTGGCGCTTGCGAGAGGAGCTGAGCTCCTCTCGCTTCGGTGGTAGACCACCGACTGAAGCCAGCCTTCAAATTTCCCGTGGTTTTGTAGGGAAGAGAGAAGGCTGGCGCTCGCGAGAAGAGCTGAGCTCCTCTCGCTTCGGTGGTAGACCACCGACTAAACTAATGCTGTGGAGGGGGTGGCGTTTATATTTATATCAAAACCGTCGGCCGCGCTGCTTCTGTGATTTTCCCCTCTGCTTGGGGAAGGCGTTTCATTTTTCGGTTTCATTTGGAAATTTTGGATTGCTACCCTGTATAGAGCCCTAAGACGAAATTCTTCGTCAAAAAAATCATAAAAAATCAGGATCAACTCGGATCGTTTTGTACTCTTGGGCAAAGTTGTAGGGAAATGAATGTCCTACAAGAATTTCAAACTTGAACAATTTTGGGCGAGACCAGCACCACTTGGCAGAAAAATACTGAAACGATGTTTTCCCGATACATTTTCCCGATTTTTATACTTCAACGATAAAAAGCGACCCCTAAACCATATCCGATTGGGCTCAAAATTGGCACAGATACTTATTTATGCCTTTAATTTATTTTTGCCTAAGGAATCGAGTGAGAGATGTAGATTTTTTCATTGTCGCTCTTTTGTACATTTTTGTCATTCTTCATATAAAAAAGTTCCAATTCTGCCGTAAAATCTTGACACTCCCTGAAAATTGCCGTAAGTGTGACAACTGGCCAAATGGATTTCAGGCCAGAACGCGTTTGACACACGTACATGCCCGACTACCGTAAACATTTGTAATTATAGCTTGGGACCAAACCAAATTGAAAACAATTTGAAAATTTTGAAGTTATAAGTCGGAATATTTGACCATAATTTAATTTTTATACACGAAAAATCAGTCGCTAATTTGCTTAGTTTTCGTTTTTTTTAATATGACGCCATTTTTCTTGTTTACTTTTCTTTCGGAAGCTGTATCTCTTATGGATGGCCCCAAGTTTTGTCATGACTTCAACAAGTAATCATGAAAATCAATCATCGATTTTACGGCGTGTTTTCTAGAACAAATTTTTCAGGAAAAAATAGTCATCGCTTTTTTTCAAATGCTTTTATGAGCGAAATGATTCATCGAGAAATTTCTGAGATATCAATTTTTCCTTCATTATTTATTGGAATCTTTTAAATAACAGTTCTGAAAAACTTGTCAACTAATGTGTATTAAGTGTCATTAATTGATCAAAATGTGCAAAATAAGACAAGAAACAACTTTGTAGAAGGTTACAAATCGCTAAACATTTTGAAAATAATGTTTTAACTCAGTTTTTAAATATGTGTGATTTATTCAAAAATTAAAAAAAAATATTTTTTTAACATCCCGAGCAGACGGAAATAACCTGGGAATAACAATTTTTGATATTTGCAAATACTAGGCAAATAACATGTTATGTTATTTATACCAGGAATTGTTATTTGTCGTTATGATTGTTTTGTTATTGGATTGTTATTGTAATAACAGACTTATAACGTTTTTAGTTATTCATCGAACAAATCTTTGTTATTTTTTTATTAATCCGATCATCCCAATAACAGTTGGAGGTATTCTCCTATAACAAAAAATGTTATTCCCAAGTTGTTGTTTTGGCTTTCAACCAATATCAGACCAATAACAAGTTTAGTTATGATAACATAACATTTCAAGAAGATTCGATAACACTTTTTTGTAATTTTAACAGTATATGTTATTGAAATGGCATGAATTATGTTATTACCACCTGCCCGGGATGAATTAAAAGATAATTACATAATTGTTGTGTACAAGTATCTTGTGTCTACTCTGATTAAGCTAATACAACCGATTTTATCTGATTTGAGATTGTTATGGTTATTATTGGATTAATATGAATCAATATGATATTTCCGTAATCAAATAAGAACCAGAAACATGGAAATAAAACATGATTTAAAAAGACATATTCTCATGAGTAAAATAAAGAAAAAAATATATATAATATTTTTGTTGAAAATGCTTTTAAAAGAAGGAATAAATTTCGTAGAATCTGTATGTTGAAAACATCGTCATAAACTTTTTTTTATAAGCAAAAATTAAATAGTATTTAATAAAAAAAAATCAAACAGAAACATCCATTCCAAACTAATTGAACAAAAGTCAATGTATTTGTAGAATAATTTAAAAATATCATACTCATTGCAAGTTTTTCTCTTGAAGCTTGCAACAGTAATTTGTAGTTAAATGTCGAGTATCCCGGGCAGATTTCAATAACAAATACTGTTAAAATAACAAAAAATGTTATGGATTCTTCTTGAAAAATCCATTTTTGCATAAGGGTTTAATAACAGTTTATGTTATCATAACAATTTTTTTATTGGTCCGATATTGGTAGACTGCCAAAACAACTTTGCAATAACATTTTTTGTTATGAAGAATACCTCCAACTGTTATTGGCATGATCGGATTAGTTGTTAAAATAACAAAAAATAATAACAGAGATTTGTTCGAAAAATAGCTAAAAATGTTATTAGTCTGTTATTACAATAACAATCCTATAATAAAAACATCATAACGACGAATAACAAATCTTGTTATAAATAACATAAAATGTTATTGGCCTAGTATTTTCCAATATCAGAAAATGTTATTCCCAAGTTATTACCGTCTGCTCGGGATAAAACATGTTTTGCATCCATGCAACTAGTTAATATTTGGTTACGGAAATATGATATTTTTTCATAAAAATCTAACACCATCATCAATCTCAAATTTGCAAAAAAAAATCTTGTTTATCAGCTATATCCAAGCAGCTTAATCGGAGCAGACGAGTGATATTTGTACACAAAAATTATGTAATAATCTATTAATTCGGTTTTATGATTTTCATTTCTGAATAAATCCCACATATTCAAAAACTCGGTTAAACGAAATTTTTAACAAGGTTTCGCGTTTTGCAACCTTCCAAAAAGTTGTTTCTTGTCTTATTTTGCACATTTTGATGAGTAAATGTCACATAAAACATATCATTTGACAAGTTTCACAAACTGTTATTGAAAATTTTCCAATAAATAATGAAGGAATTGAGAACAATAAACCTAAAAAATAGATAACTCAGAAATTTCTCGATTAATCCTTTCGCTCTTAGAAGCGTTGGAAAACTGAGAAAATTTCCTATAAGAGGCATTTGAAAGGAAGACAATTTTTCTATTTAAGGTTGCCCAGAAAACACACCGTGAATTTGCTCATTTTCAATTATGAAAAGGTTTCTCGAGTTTGTATTGCTAGATTTTTTTTGAATGCAACCTGGTGCAAAAAAATTGGCTTGAGCATGTTTAAGATACATATTTGAATTTTAATAAGGCAAATTTTGATCTATAAGCCAAAAATATTCCTATTTTCAACATAAAATAATCTAGGGTTTTCTCAGAAGCTTTTACTAATTCTAAAAAATATGTAACGCCCTAATCGTGTACCTCTCAAATTTTCAACCTAATCAAGAGTTGCCAAAAGTCATTCAAACTCTCAACCAAATGCTCCAAAGGTACTATATTGCTGCTTTTTCGAAAAATCAATTTTTCACATATTTTTTGCGACCATTTTAATTTTGCAAAGGGTTCTTGCCTTTTCCAAGGTTGAACCAAATAAAAATAAGCATTGAATATATATTTCTGGTGAGTTTCCCTGATAAATTTTCGTGTTCGAAAAATCAAGGCCTCAAGTTTAAGTTAAATTTAAAACTCAATTTCCTGAATAATTTCTCGGCAGTGTAAGGGTTGTAAAGAAGCACACATAAAGATTTTGTTCATTCATATTTGCAGAATTATTTATTCAATCGTTCGTTGAATAACTACAATCTTTTTCTGTCCCTTCTCAGCCAAAATCCGATGGTAAAATCGCATGGAAAAGTATGCAAATCAGCTTTGTGAGAAATTGCTGCATATTTCTAAACTAAACATAAATAAAATAATATTTAAAAAACATTAACAAAAAATATTTTACACCCAGGTCTTTTACACGCAGCTTGATTTCGATTTGTTTTGTTGTGTGTTGGAAAAATCACTTATTTCAAGCGGCAATAAATTGAATGATGATTGATGAATCTTGCTGTATAAACCATTGTTTAGATAATTAGCGATCATTTATTATAAAAATGTCAATTTGAGTACCAACAGTAATCCATAGTTTATTCACAAATTACTTAACCATTGTAAGAATTGGATCTAAGAGCCTTAAAGCACCAAATCCCCGATATCCAAAACTGCCAAATGGGACCGGCAAAAATCTGTCAGAAGCGATTGCTCCTAACTCTCCCAGTTGAGCAGTCAGTGATACGGAATTTTCCAATTTGATTACAATTCTGTCAACTTGTTCGAAGATTGATGATTTTAATGTGACAGATTTTGCGTACGTTTTTATGTGCATTCCGGGGGCGGCTTTTTGGAGTTGGGACTGGGTCGTATCGTTCCGTTTGGTGCCTATTCAGTGTCGACTTTGCCCCAGAGTTATGGTACGGGCAGCTGGACGGGAAATGGTTCAGCAATTGTGTGTGTGAGCGAGAATTTATGTGAATGTATGCAAGCAAGAGCCAAGGATGAATGCTGCCGAAAAAAAACCAAGGACAAAACCATTGGTGGATCACACATTAAACTGATAAAATTCTGTTAAACTTTAAAAAAAATTTCGATAGCAAATTAACATAAAACTTAAAAAAAATGATAACGCTATTTCCCGATTGAATTATTATTTTTGAAAATAAGCTCAACACTGTAATCCAATAATTTTCAAAATCAACAAATTGTTCTGTTATCGATTCCGGTTTCTCTAGATCCGGTGGGGGGCACAAACGCCCTCGCATATATCCTCTGTTAAGATTGGCGCTTTTATTAGTGCGCGGTTTTATCGTTTTGCGATTCTCTTAACGTCAATTTTATTCGGGAATTTCTCACGCGTAAGATTTGACTGTCATTTATCTTGTTCGTCTCCGCCTCTCCTGCGAAGGAGAAACCCAATTCCTCGGTAATCACTCTCATAGAACCGCCATTAAGCACACAGAGAAACCAAAAATTATACAGAAACAGAATGGTTGAGTTTTATTGGCTTGATAAATGGAACATAATTCTTGTTTGGAATTTTTGTTTCTTTACAAATGATTGTAAATTTTGCGGATACGAAATCACGGATCAAATAGGTAATTAAATTGTATAAGAATGAAATTACGAAAAAAAAAAGAAATTCAATTATAAAAATAGTAATTGTAATTCAAGCAAAACATTGTAATAGGGCCGAAGCCGAAGTGTAAAAAAAGAGTCTATCCTGCTCGTTCCTAATGTAAACATCAACTGACGCTACAGAGTCGGTCGCTATACTCTCTGATGTTTTTGGTGCAGAGATAATCAATTGTTAGCATTTTCATCACTCATTTGCAACACTGCTTACAACTTCGCCGACGACATCAAACCGATCAAAAAATCCATTCTCAAGATACAGATTTCAATGATAGTTTTGTTTTTCCAACATCACATAACTGCTTTGATAATAACTGCTGATTGTGTTAAACTGCAACTGGTAACATTTTAATTCCTAGAACTGTACGCTTATTTATTTTAACAAAGTAAAATTCTAATAACCCCGGTTGGAACATTATATCAACAACCCACCCATCTCCCTGACGACAATAAATACCAAAAGTAATTAGTCGAAACAAAACACACCTCTCGTCCTCATTTGCCACACATCGAGCAGAAGCCATGTAATAAACTAATATCACAACTCGAACATGACCAGTTTCTGACAACTCTCCAAAGTTAATGTGAAAATAATTTGAACAGCAAACACAAATCTGTTCATTTACTTGTCGGGGACCACTTTCCTATGCCAACAATTTGTTTTCGCTTCGAAAGGCATCACAATCACACCGGCCAAATTGTATATCAAAATGACCGCTTCCCCCCTCGTCACCATCCAAAAAAGCTGCGTAGAATAGTTTCCAAAAAGTGGTCATTAAAAATAAATTATTGAAATTCCATCAACAGCGCACATCAAAGCGCTTGGACACGTGTGCGACACGAAAATGACTCTATTACAAAATAGGGTGTGCGGTCGACAATGTTTGCTTCAGTGCGTACAGTGTAGTAGGGGGTCGTCCAAAAACTATGTCTTTTAATAGTAGCCAAAATTGATGTCGCATCGTTTCTGGACGAGCCACACGTCGTATCATGACTCATATTGTTTTACAATGCAGACCAATTATAGAGCACAGAATTTTCACGTTACTGAAGTTTCCCACCTTTCCCATTACCAAAATTCCCCAAAAGTAAATTGTATCGGTGTCAAAACTGTGCTGCAATGGCACATGTATTATTATTTGTCGCTTTCTCCTCAACCCCCCCCCCCCCCCCCCAGCCATCAAAATTTTTCCCTTCAACTTTTCAACATGGTTTGTGGATTTATGCTTCCTCTTAATGAAACATGGTAAATGTGATTCCGAAATGACACCTGTTTTGCACGACCGCGTTTTAATTATACAGTTACTAAAGTTGGTCGAATTTAGGTGGTTGTGTTTGATCCGTCCATCCCGGGAATTCCCGGAACAAAAATCACGGGATATTTACGAAACCGGGAGTTAGGTCTTAAAACGAAGTTTAAATTGTTGGAATTACTGTTTACAGCGATAAAGTTAATTTTTCTGATTGCAATGACCCTTGGTACGACCACAAGGAGATTAAAATGACTTTTTAAATCAATTTAAAAAATTAACCTCGTGGTCTTTTTTGACAGAAAACGTCCTTTACAGATCTTTCCAAGGGGACCATAGTTGATCCATCGAAAAAATGATGTCTCGTTAATTTTGTTTTTTTTTTTGCTCTTTTTAACTCCTGAAGAAGTTATGAAGAGAATTTTATCCTACCGCGGTCCAAACTGCTATGCTATAGCTATCTTGAAGAGCTCTTGTAGAACTCCTGGAAAAAAATGTTACTTGGGTAGTCACTTAAAGATAATTTGCTTTATATATAATTTTTGATTCTAAACTTATCTAAATCTTATGTTGTAACTTTTTGCTTTTTGAAACATTTTTAACGAAATTTCTATAGACATTTTTGTTACACACATTATAGTATCTTCACAACTTATGGCATTTTTGATATATGTTTTTCGTCATCCCCCAAAGAACTTTTTACAATTCTTTTTAAAACAAAGTTTGACTTTTTTTATCCATAAGATTGTTTCAAAATTATGTCCATCAAAAATCAACAACAAAAAAGCATTTTTAATTATTTTAACTATATAAAAAAGCTGCCCTTGTAAAGTTTGCGGTCTAGGTTATCACCAATTAATAGTATAATGCTGATTCTTTGATTTTTATAAACATCAGCAATTCCATTTGAAAAGCGCCTAAACAGAAAAAAAGTTCTCCGATCGGGGTCAACATTTTTCTGCGGGTTCCTTGGCCAAAATAATTAGACCAATATTTTTTTGTTTGGCCATTAGGGTGACCTACATCGTGCTAGGGTGGTTTGAAAAATGGCAATTTTCGTCATTTTTCGCAAAAACCACTTATTTCAAAAAATCATATCTCCGCGTCATTTTATCCAATTTTAGCTGTCATAGACGCAAAAGAAAGGTGATTAGTTTGGCTATTTGAGAAAAATAGTAAGAAGTTTCAAAAATCTAGCTGAACATTTGAAAAAGTAGTATGAAAACTTAAATTGTCGTTTTGGCCGTGTCTGGACCAAAGAGACTATGTCTGAAAATATTTTTATCGAATTCCTTTGAAAATTTCACATAACATATAAAAATTAGCGATTAGCGATGATGTAAAAACTGGGTTTTTCGACGCGCCACGCGCAAATTCAGGAAAATTACGAAATCGGCAAAAAATCAACATTTTTCACTAAAACTGCGATACGGGTCATTCCACCTGAAGTGTGCAAGAAAAAATGCAATTTTGAAAATTACCATCTCCGATTCTGCTCAAATTTGGCAGAGCTGTTGAGACTATCAAAACATGCAAAAATCCCGAATTTCATCCAAATCGGACCACCCCCTCCATTTTTGTACCCTCCCAAAAAATCGACTTTTTGGCGATTTTTGAGCAAAATCCCTATCTTCAAACGACGATAACTCAGGAACCGCAAATCATAGAGGGTCGGTCTTAGACTCAATTTTGTAGGAAATTGGACGTAGAATCCATTTCCGTGATCAAAATTTAGATTAACATATGTTTTCTACCTGTATTGCGCAATTGAAAACTTTAAATGGCCGTATCTCAAAACAGCCCTATTTATTTTTTAAATTTGCCCTCATCATCGTATTCCCCGGCCAATTTTACATAAGAATCACTTATCGACAGAAAGGAATATGTTTCGTTCCAGAGATATCGAATTTTAAAGTTTTGAGTATTTGTGATTACCTAAATTAGCTACACTCGCCGCATATGCTAGAAGCACTCGGGCGCTGTATAATCTTAAATTTAAAAAAGTATACGGTGCGTTTATGTGCTAGCCCACAGGACAGAGCAAGAATGACACGCAATACAGGGCAGAATGGAATTCACACAGAGCTAGCAGGAAATTGCAATTGATCTTGTAAGTAACACTTCTTAAGAAAAAGTGTACGATACATTATCATGTTAAAAATAATGAATTAACATGAATTAAACTCTCGTGAAGCATGATTAAGGAGGAGGATTTCTGGAAAAAAAAGAAAGGCTTCATCCATAAAGTACGTCACGCTAAAATCAGCCAAAATTTACCCCCCTCCCCCCCTTTGTCACACTTTTCCTATACTTACAACACTCAATGTCACACTTGCTCAGACCCTCCCTCCCCCCTAGAGCGTGACATACTTTATGGATGACGCCAAAGTATAAAACTGAAAAATGTGAGAAAATCACAAAGATTAATTTGATTTATGATCTGATTAAGATCAAATTCAGTTGTGTTGGTTTCTTGTTTTTGATTTTTTTTTGTTTGTCAATCATTTCGAAATCTTGGAAGACGATGCAGCTGTGTCCACATGTATCAGAAAAATATGTTTTTGTTTTTGAAATTAAATGTATCAGAATTGAAAAAAAATTATCAATTATTCAGATGAAACTGGCTCACAATATAAAAAATCGGTTTTATATGATCAATCTTTCAAACCGTATGGCAGATTTTGAAGTTTTTGCTGAATGGCACTATTTCGCTACCGCACATGGCAACCCATGAGAATTATTTCATCTACTACAGCCAGCTCTACATTTATTCTTGCTTTAAATAAAAGAAGAAATTAGGAATTAGGAAAAATATGAAATTATATTATTTTCATATTTTTCCTAATGATATGAAAATGATAAAATTATATTGTAAAAACGCTGTAGCATTTGCAAATAAATATTAAAAGTTCAAAATTTACTTAATATGGTTCAACGACACTGAGATCAGCAAAAACAATGCATTTAAAATTACCCAATAAATAATTCTTAAACAAAAAAAAGATTGTTCAAGGGATTAATTATCTCAAAATCGTATAAAAAAATAAAAATAATTCATCATACAGAACACCAGGTAGTAATTATTGATCAACGCGCCCAAGTGCTTCTAGCAGATGCGGCGAGTGTAGCTAATTTAGGTAATCTCAAATACTCAAAACTTTAAAATTCGATATCTCTGGAACGAAACATATTCCTTTCTGTCGATAAGTGATTCTTATTTAAAATTGGCCGGGGAATACGATGGTGAGGTCAAATTTAAAAAATAAATAGGGCTGTTTTGAGATACGGCCATTGAAAGTTTTCAATTGCGCAATACAGGTAGAAAACATATTTTAATATAAATTTTGACCACGGAAATAGATTCTACATCCAATTTCCTTCAAAATTGAGTCTAAGACCGACCCTCTAAGATTTGCGGTTCCTGAGTTAGGCCGATGCAAATATTTAAAAAAGTTTTTGTCCCTCGGCCCTGGCCGAGGTCAAGGGGGGGGGGGGGGGGCAAAAAAATAAAAAAATATAAAAATTTAAATAACAAGCCATAGTCTTCACATTTAAATGAAAAAAGTGTTTTAAAATGAATTTTACACTAGTTCAGTTGTTTTGCAATCATTAGTTTTCAAAAAATCTAAGATCTGACAAAAACAAAAATTGTATCGAAAAAAAAAAGATTTTGCATCGAAAACTTTCAAAAAATCTTAAGATTTTTTAATAAACCCAAACATGCTAAAAATGATTTTAAACGCAGAAGAATGTATTTTAATTTGATTTCAGCTGGTTGCATTTGAATTTTCATTAAAATTTTTAAGTTTATTGTAAAAATATTTTTTTTTGCCCCCTGATTTTTCGGGCCAATTTTGAAGAGGGGGGTGACAAAAACTTTTAAAAATATTTGTACCAGCCTTATCGTCGTTTGAAGATAGGGATTTTGCTCAAAAATCGCCAAAAAGTCGATTTTTTGGGAGGGTACAAAAATGGAGGGGGTGGTCCGATTTGGATGAAATTCGGGATTTTTGCATGTTTTGATAGTCTCAACAGCTCTGCCAAATTTGAGCAGAATCGGAGATGGTAATTTTCAAGTGCTGTTCCTCTTCGGGTGGAATGACCCATATACATGTTAGGGTACCAAAAGTTGCGTATTTTAATTACGAAAGTTGGTTGGTTCAAGTAAAAATTCAGGTCATCGCTGAAATTTTTATGTTACCATTTTTTGTTTTTTGTTTTTTGTATTTTGTTTTTTGTTTTTTGTTTTTTGTTTTTTGTTTTTTGTTTTTTGTTTTTTGTTTTTTGTTTTTTGTTTTTTGTTTTTTGTTTTTTGTTTTTTGTTTTTTGTTTTTTGTTTTTTGTTTTTTGTTTTTTGTTTTTTGTTTTTTGTTTTTTGTTTTTTTTTGTTTTTTGTTTTTTATTTTTTTTTTGTTTTTTGTTTTTTATTTTTTGATTTTAATAATAGAACGACCATTCAGACGCAGGAAAGTCTTCTCTGTGTAACGTGAAGGTTTTCGCATAGCTGCCCCGTTGACGTAGAAGGAATATAATTGTCACAAGTTTTATTGAAGCGGAAAATGCAGATACCGGAGAAATCGGACACAGAAAAACGGAAAGGATAACGTGTTCTCATGGGACGTAACGGTTTGACGGTGGGTTTGAAGTTGTTTGAAAACATTGTGTTACAAATAATTCTATTATTTTTTGTCTTAATTTCAACATACAAAAAATAAAAACATAAATAAAAAAGAGCAATCGCTTCACCGTGACAAATGCCAAAGCATTCCTAGAAATTGTGTCGGATCATCCCACTATGAAGCCAATTCCGTTTCTCGAGGGTATGTGGCAAGTAGCAGCAGCTCACTGGCGAAAGTTTTATTTACAGAATATTCCTTTCTTTTTTTTCCTCCTGGTGAGGGAAAACTTTGCAGTTTTTGATTGCTCCATCTTGGAATTTGTCTCCAACGGGCACAGAGAGGGTGGAAAACGTGGAATTTTCCAATACATGGTACAAAGTGAAATGGTGCCACCAACAACAGTTGTCGGTCCTCTAAAGTTGAAGAAGAAGAAAACAAAATTAAGGAAAGTCATTATTGAAACTTTGAGCGAGCTTTTGAGCAGCACAAACAGATACACACACTGACACAACAATGTAGTCCTAAATTGTGACTGCGAGAAAGGATGTTGGCTGAATCTGTGTTGTGCTATAGTGGAAAGATTGTAAAGTTCTGAGGATCTCTGGGAAGAGGGGGCCGCGCTGATGCTGCTTCTGAGCACCAGGTAATAACAGTAAAATCTAATTTTCCGATTGTTACGAGATCGACGGTTGAAAAGTGCTGCGAGAAGCGATTTTCGCTTTGGATTGCTCCTGGTTCTTGAGGAGGTATTAAAGTATTGAGAGCAGATTGTGTGCCCTGATTCGAATATTTTAGTTTATGAGAAAAAATCCGGAGATGACTGCAATCAAATTAATTATTTTCCTAGCATCTATTTTTAACGATGAAAAACAAGATTTAACATTTTTTGAGTGGCTGATAATTAAATTTTGGCTGATCATCTTCAATGTTTAGAAAAATATTGATTGCATTTTTGCTCAGAAATCTATTTTGAACTAAATAATCGTCTAGGTTCTCTATTATTCCAAATAAGTTTTTCTTCGGATTTTGGCAATTTTTTTCTTGTAACACATACTTCCAACGACGTCCAACATTAGATTATTTCACGCTTCGTTGACGAATATTGAACCCATCGCCGAGTGTGCCAGAAACGTTCTTTGGGGAACAATTGTCTTTTGCACACACCCACACAAACTCCCTCCACCCACCCCCACACATTTTGCCCCAGGATGAAAGGCAATCGAACAGAAAATGCGAGCCAAAGCGAAGAATAAGAATACACCTTTCTTCTAATTCCACTCGGTCCGACGAGTTGTCAACGACTTTTCCGTTTGGCCATAGGACTTCTTCACTGTTGTTCGCGTCTTCTTCCTCTCCATGATGATGACGACTGGGCAGGACGAAGCGTGTCTCCTCCCGCTAGTTCGGTAATGTCATCCTGATTCGGAGCAGTGTGTGTGTGTGTGAGAGAGAGAAACTTTGTCGATAATTTTTCTTAATTATGATTATCTTGTGTATTAATGTGTTACGATGATGGCTTTTCCATACAGTTGCGGGAGCAGAGGGGGCTGGGAGGACATCACGTGGTGGATTCTCATCAGCACGTGGAATTGGATTTGGATGTTGGACTTGGTTGTCTTTAAGAAAGATGGTAAGGAGTAAGGAGTCTTGCTGATCTTGGTAGACAGTCAGCTTAAAGGTTGGCTTAAGGGAGGTCACTATTTGATTTTGACAGTTTTTTTTGTTGAATAGAAACACAATATAATTGATTTTGTTTCACTTAAATTATAATTGATACCATATTTTGGTAATTCTCGATAAAAGTGAGCTTCTTGTAAAAGGTCATAAAAAATGTTATAATTGTGTAAGGTAATTTGAGTTTGTGAATTTAATTCAACCAAAATATTTTCGCGAAATTTTTCGTAAAATCGCAATAACTCGTGGTGTTTTGAAGCAAACCCCTTATGTCTATAAATTAAAATTTTTGTAATTGTCTGTTCTACAACTTTGTAGAACATTAGTATTCTCTAAAAAAATACCCTGCAAAGTTAGAAAAACACGATATTTTAAAATGAAAAATTTTGCTCTAAATGAAAAAATGACACTTCTAGGTCAATGTAGATTCGAAAAGAACATTAAATTTCCCATAAAATGACATGTTCCAAATTTTTTTACAGTCAAGTAACGGAAAATGGGAGAATTTTAATACTTTTTTAGTGTTTTTTTCGATGAAAAATACGTTTTTTCGGAATTCTGAGTATGCCATCAAACCGGGCGTCTAAATTTACATAAAAGTCCCTTTGACACCAAATTTCTATCTCATCACCGTTTCAGGCTGCAAATTATTGAAAAACACCTCTTTTTTCGCATGTTCAAAAATGGAAGGGGTCGTACCGCCCCTCCGTCACGAGATATCAAAAAACGGATATCGAAGTTACCCATTGGGGCAAAGTTTCACGCAAATTGAAGAGGGGTCGGGACAACTGCTGTGTGAGTTGGCGGAGAATTACCCACATATCAGGTTTTATATCAGGGGTGCTCAAAATGGCCAAATTTAAAGCTCACATAAGTTTGCGGGCCAAATGTACAAAATGAGAATTTAAAATAAATAAATAAACTTATTTCAAACCATAATATTGTTAAATACTATGTCAGTTGAAGTTTTCAAATTTTTTCGTAATTTTTTAGTTTATTTTAGAGAACAACAATTGATTTTTTTCCAACAGTTTTATTCAATTGGTAATTTTTTTATAAAAAGAAAATAAAAAAATACCAAAAATGTAGCAATTTTCATGCCTTAACCAACAGATTATGTTATACAATAACTTTGCAATAAAAAAAAATCCACAGTCTGGCAATGGTTGATCGATGATTGATACTTTTGTTATTGTCGTTGTTGAACAAATCGAATGAAAATGAAAAATGGTTTTTATTTTGTACCATCACATAATTTTTCATACTTGGAAAAATCTTGTCTTGTTTTTTTTTGTTTTTAAGCAAATTGCTATTTTTCGCCATGATTCATCAATTACTATGAAATAATTATATGTTTGCAGTCTTTACAGTTTTCCACTTTATTAGAATGTGTACGTTTCATATCTCCTTTTCAAAAATGTTTGATGAGTTTAGATTTTTTTGTAAGATATTCTAAACACGGTAAGATTCAATTTATTATGTTATTAGTGACGCTCAAATTGTCAAACAAAATCATTTAAAATCTGGGTGAACCTGAAAGTTTATGTGACATCATTTTTTTTGGACACTCTTATTAACACGCCGAGACCCGTGGTGTAGGGGTAAGCGTGGTTGCCTCTGACCCAGTCGGCCTGGGTTCGATCCCAGAAGGTCCCTGTGGCATTTTTTCGAGACGAGATTTGTCTGACCACGCCTTCCTTCGGACGGGGAAGTAAATGTTGGCCCCGGTCTAACCTATAGGGGTTAGGTGGTTAGCTCAATCCAGGTGTAGGAGTCGTCTCCCTGGGTCCTGCCTCGGTGGAGTCGCTGGTAGGCAGTTGGACTCACAATCCAAAGGTCGTCAGTACGAATCCCGGGGTGGATGGAAGCTAAGGTGTAAAAAGAGGTTTGCAATTGCCTCAACAATCAAGCCTAAGGTCACATAGTTTCAAGTAGGAATCTCGCAATCGAGAACGCCAGGACAATGCTGTAGAGCGAGTAATTTGATTTTGACTCTTATCAACAAGTACTAATAAGTAGAGATATTTATTCAAACCGGATTTTCAAGATATCGCTAGACGCTTAAGAGATTTTGAAAACAATTTCACACAGAATTTCAATCAAGAAGTATAGACAAACATATGTAACAATCTTTCATCTCCTGCTACAAATGCCGGATAAAAATTCCAAAAGAATCAACCCCATTTAAATTTGTCAGCGATTCATTCAACAACTGTCAAAAAATTATCTACGTAAACCAACAAAACGACGTTAACGACTTCAATGTGTGTGAGCTCCCTGAAATATTCGTAATCTTGATATGTCTCATCGTTAACGTTTTGTTTTCACCCAAAATATGACCAAGTGTCACTTTTTTTACGGACAGTCTCAAACACAGCAGAGTGTCTGTGGTAGGTGCAAATAAAAAATAATGCATGTTTCGCTAAAAACAGAGCTTAAAACGTGATGCTAACGCGATTCGCATTTTTTTTCTTGTGTCTTTTTTGCATGCATCTGAAATGAGCTAAATAAAAATTAAGAACGAGTTGGTCGTTTGCACTTCGATGTGTGTGGCGAGGGTGTGTGTATGAAGGTGTGAAGACGTGGGCGCATCTTGAGGAAGTGCTTCTAGCGAAAAAAAAACGGCAACACACTTATTTAAAAATATCCAACAGATGCACCGAAAAATGCACAAATTCCTTTGACGGCACAAAAAAAAAATCACTCGAAGAATTGCTGGCCCAGAATGAAAAAAAAAAAATGCCGCAAAAAAAATGTGTCGAATTTATTGCATATGCACTTGCATGAATGTTGTCATACACACTCGCCCCATCTCCAAAGGCAAATGTGCGAATGCAAATGCACCGAAATTACATGTTACGCTTCGTAAATTACCACGAAATGTTTGATGGGTTCGCTGTGGTCGGCGGATATTTTTTTTTTTGCGGGAAAAGTTTCCTGTTGTTGTGGTAGCGGTGTGTGATTTTTTTAGGGTTGATCTATTAATTTTAAACATTTTTGTTAATGTTTGATATTCGACCCGATCCGGCCTGCAAAGCCATTTCAACCGGCTCACAACGTTTTTTAAAAATTGGCTGTTGACCGGCCGATTTGGCTGATCGTGAGATATTTAAAAAATATGTTAAGTGTCTTAATTAAAAAAAATGCTTTAGATCAATTTTTCAACTATCAACTATTTTAAAAATTGTTTGAATTTAATTGTTAATTATTCCTACGCTATATTTGAACAAATCAATAATTTATTTGAAAACATTATACAAGAAACCATATTTTTTTTATTTCGTAAAATGTGAAATATCTGAGAAAAAAAATTGGAATGTTAGCTACAAAATTTGTAATCAATATTAATATTTAGCTCTGATAAAAATCTGATCTTATAAATATACAGCAATTCCATTTGAAAAGAGCCTAAACCGAAAAAAAGTTCTCCGATCGGGCTCAAAATTTTTTTGAGGGTTCCTAGGCCAAAATAATTAGACCCGTATTTTTTTGTTTGGCCATCAGAGTGACCTACATCGTGCTAGGGTGGTTCGAAAAATTGCAATTTTCGTCATTTTTCGCAAAAACCACTTTTTTCGAAAAATCATATCCCCGCGCCAATTCATCCGATTTTAGCTGTCTTAGACGCAAAAGAAAGGTGATGAGTTTGGCTATTTGAGAAAAATAGTAAGAAGTTCCAAAAATCTAGCTTAACTATTGAAAAAGTCGTATGAAAACTTAAAATGGCGTTTTGACCGTGTCTGGACCAAAGAGAAAATAATTTTATCGGATTCCTCGGAAAATTTCACATATTTTATCAAAAAATTGGCGATGTTTAACCGTACGTTTACAAGATATGATTTTTTGAAAATAAAAACTGAGTTTTTCGACGCGCCACGCGCAAAAACAGGAAAATGACAAAATCGGCAAAATATCAACTTTTTTGACTAAAACTGCGATAACTTAAAAATTTCAGCGATGACCTATACATGTCTGGATACCAAAAGTTGCGTCTTTGGACAGCTAAAATCGGATGAATTGGCGCGGAGATATGATTTTTCGAAAAAAGTGGTTTTTGCGAAAAATGACGAAAATTGCCATTTTTCGAACCACTATAGCACGATGTAGGTCACCCTAATGGCCAAACAAAAAAATACGGGTCTAATTATTTTGGCCAAGGAACCCCCAGAAAAAAATTGAGCCCGATCGGAGAACTTTTTTTTGGTTTAGACTCTTTTCAAATGGAATTGCTGTATATTTTTTTAAGAATCGGAGCAACACAAATATATGCAAATTTTTATACTGAAAAATGCTCCCTGCAAATATTTTTCATGAAATAAAATGTCTTAAGAAATTGTACATTGTAAACATATCAAGTTTATTTGAAATCATGTTAAAATAAGCCTTCTAATAGTGAAATCAGATTTCAGCACTGTAAAAAAGTTATCAACCCAAACTAAGTAACGATAAATTTTATCATTGCAAAACAACAGCAAACTGCCATATTGAAATTTTGAATTTTTATATTGTTGTTAGTGCGAAATAATACATCACAAATATTTGCAACGATCAATGAAGTTTAATGATTTCAAAAAGTTAATTATAACAGCAATCGTCAAAAACACAATTCTTAAAAAAAAAAACGAAACAGAAATAATGTTGTCTTTAGATTATATTTTTGATATGTTCTTGGTACATGTAAATCTTCAAACATTTTCGAGGTTGGTGTGAGCACACATTTAAATTTTTTTATTATATTTTTGCAGGGCATTAAAATGTACATTTTCATCTATTAACAAAATAAATATGAAGACATTTGGATGTACCAATGGATAGATATATCTATTTTAAGCTAGCAGTTTCGAAAACGGGTGCCACGATATCTCAACACTGCTTTGACCAAATCAGCTCAAAATTTTGGTGAAGACTCTTTAAACTGGTCCTGTGTGCATGACGAAAGCCGATTTTCATAAACTTTATTTTATAAAAAGATTAAATTATTTTTTGTTTTTCATATTAAAAAACGTCAGTTTTTGATTTTTGTATTTTTTGAAAAAGCAAAATTTCAAAATTGGGCTACGTCATGCACACGGGATATGTCTTGGGAGTCTTCACCCCAAATTCCAGCCATTTGATCCATCCAATCTCGAGGTATCGTGGCACCCGTAAATCAACTCGGTTTTTAGTGAAAAACGTTCACAAAGTTTGACAGTTCGCTTTGCGCATGGCAAAATTTTGAACTTAAATCGTCTCTTACTCAGTTCAATCATGAAATATCTTCGTGAAATTTTCAGGAGTGATTGAATATCATCTTTTTGGTAAATTTAATTAATTTTCTGTAACATGAAATTTTGTGATTTTCTTCAAGTTTGTAACCTCTTAAGAGATATGAATTTGAAGATCAATACAACTTTATAAATTTATTTATTTTTTTTTCTTGGTCCTAGCCAAGTTATAGTGGTTTCATGATTTCTTCAAGGATATCGAAAAATCTAGCACATAATTTCAAAATGATGAAACTTATACATACCGTTTGATCCAAAACTTCACATAGCAATTCTCTACGAAATCGGTCTTTTTTCTTCAATTTTAATTTTTGTATTTTTTAATCCGGCTGAAACTTTTTTGGTGCCTTCGGTATGCCCAAAGAAGCCATTTGGCATCATTAGTTTGTCTATATAATTTTCCATACAAATTTGGCAGCTGTCCATACAAAAATGAAGTATCAAAATTCAATAATCTGTATCTTTTGAAGGAATTTTTTGATCGATTTGGTGTCTTCGGCAAAGTTGTAGGTATGGATAAGGATTACACTGGAAAAAAATGATACACGGTAAAAAAAATTTGATGATTTTTTATTGAACGTTTTATCACTGAAACTTGATTTGCAAAAAAACACTATTTTTCATTTTTTTTATTTTTTGATAAGTTTCAGAGGACACAAATGCCAACTTTTCAGAAATTTCCAGGATGTGCAAAAAATCTTTGAGCGAGTTATGAATTTTTTAATCAATACTAATTTTGTCAAAAAATCGAAATATTGGTTCCAAAAATTTTTCAACTTCATTTTTCGATGTAAAATTAAATTTGCAATCAAAAAGTACTATAGTGAATTTTTGATAAAGTGCACCGTTTTCAAATTAAATCCATTTTAAGGTTACTTTTTTGAAAATAGTCGCATTTTTTTAATTTTTTTTTAGACTTAGAAAACATTAATTTTCCTGTTTTTAAACATTTGCATGGCAATATCTCAACAACTAAAGGTCGTATCAACAAACTTCTAAAAAGCAAAATATAGAAAATTTTCTCAGCTTTCAAAAATATTTTTTTCAAAAGTGGGCAAACATGTGAACTTATTTCAAATAATTAAAAACTGCGATTTTTTCAAAAAAGTCACCTTAAAATGGATTTAATTTGAAAACGGTGCACTTTATCAAAATTTCACTATAGTACTTTTTGATTGCAAATTTGATTTTACATCGAAAAATGAAGTTGAAAAATTTTTGCGACCAATATTTCGATTTTTTGAAAAAATCAGTATTGTTTCAAAAATTCATAACTCGCTCAAAGATTTTTTGCACAACCTGGAAATTTCTGAAAAGTTGGTATTTAATGTCCTCTTAAATATATCAAAAAATGAAAAATAGTGTTTTTTTTGCAAATCAAGTTTTAGTAAAGATACTTTTTGATTTAAATAAAATAAAATCTAACATCTCAAACATTTATTAGCATCTCCTTTATGAGTATCCCCAAATAGACCTTCCCTCCCTCCCCCCCACACAAACACACACTCATCACAGCAAAAGATGAAAATTTTTAATTTTTTATATGTGTCTCTCACATTTTTATCATTTGTTTCTTTCAAGTTTGGCAAATAAAAATAATATTTACGTGCGTTCTCTTCGCTTCAGCAAATGGCGAATAATTAAGCGAAATATTGTTATTGGATGCCGGACGTTTTTCAGTTTTTTTATTTTTCGATTTTACTTATTTTTTTTCGTGCGCCCAGAGGGAGAGCCCGGCGAAATTTCGGTAATGTTTGATATGCTCTTTGCTTGCCTCAAAAGTGGGTTGTGATGAGTGGAAAAGGGGGATTGGGAGTGGGTGGGATTGGTAAAAAACGGATGTTGTTTTTTGAGGACCCGCCCTTCTCTCGGTTAAAGTTGGCACCCAGTTTTAAAAGAGGCCCCCAGTCAGAGTGACGGGTTGCCAGGCAGATGATTTTCAGTTTCGTTTTTTTTGCTGACTTTTCTTCACCACTTTGGAAGATGGAAGTGCCAACGTTGCTGCTAGAGCTGTTGGTGGTGAAATATCGAATGGGACGACTTGGCAAATTGCTAACGTGTGAAGGAGAATGTTTATGAGGACTAATTTTGGAGACATATAAATAAGGTGGTAATTTTTGAACTTGTTTATTATAGTGGGAACAGTCCGTTTGGATAAAATATTGTAAGTGCTTTCGAAATAAAAAAAAGGATGGGATTGATTCGCTTTCAAAAATATTAAATTATTTCCTCTTTCAGTGCAATGCGCTTATCTCAAACCAAATTACTGAACAAATTGCTGAGCCTTCCAAGGATCTTCCATTTTGCCATTCCAGCACTATCATAGGCAAAGTATCATTCACTCAACCGCTATCATCCTTGGCGGGCCAAATTAAGTAAAGTAGATGGACGGTCGATCGGAAAATTGCACAAACGAATTACAACCAGATGGAAGAAAAAGGCTTCCAAGGAAAAACAATTGCTGCCAGCCAGCATTCTGTGTGAAAAGGCACTCTATCTTATAAACTTTTATGAGTAAACTTTGTTAGCGAAAATAAAGCGAGCTAACCGATGGAAAATTGCTGGAAAAGCCCAACCCAAAAGCGCTTGGAAGAAAGAAAAGCTTGCAAAAGGGAGTGTGCATTCTCGAAGAAAATGAAGAGAGAAAAGTAAAATTTTCAGCACACACACACACGCAGAACGGAAAATGCAAGGGGTGGAACAAAAACTAGGTTCTTTAAATAACTTTATGATACGACGATAAAAGCTGTCTGGCGCTATTCATCGCGTCTTCCTTTTTTCTGTTTGTCTCAGCAACTTGAGGAATACCTAGCTAGGGTTAGCAGATACATTTCTGGAGTTTTTTTTTTAAAGGTCCAATAAACCAAATTTCCAATTTTTACTTTTTGGGTGTTTTTGCAACCGTCTTGAGTCAGGAATACTAAAAAAACAGCCAAAAAGCAAAAACTGAAATTTTGGTTTATTGGACCTTTTCAATAAAAAAAATCCAGATTTGTTCTAAATCTAATTACCTTTGAAATGGACTTTTGCATGCAAATTTCATATTAATGTTTCATATTTGTACATTTTTTGTTATACAGAAATTTCATTTGAAAAGAGCCTAAACCAAAAAAATAAAGAAGTTCTCCGATGGGGCCCAAAAATTTCCTGGGGTTCCGTGGCTAAAATAATTAGACCCATTTTATTTGTTTGGCCATAAAGGTGGTCCCAGAAATGGAAATTTTCGAAAAAAGCGCTGGAGCGGGAAAAGCGGCAAAAATCCAACATTTGAAAAGGTGGAAGGAAATTCTGAAATGCCGTTTTGACGGTGTCTGGACCAAAGAACCTTTGTTTGAATTTTTTTTATCGGATTCCTCGGACAATTTCACATCCGATTCCGAGAAATAATTTTTGAAAAAAAAAAACTGAGATTTTCGGCAAGCCGCGCGAAAATCACAAAAAGGAGTATCGTGCAAGCTGTGGTGATGGGAAGGTGGTTTTTTGTGGTGTTCTCTTTGTGCTATGTTCGTGTTCATGTTCGAGTCATGCATGCAGTGGGGGGTCATTGTGGTAATTAATATTATTGCGTGTCAGTATCGTGTGGGCAGCAGGGCCAGGAAGATGGTTTTATTGTTGTGTTCGTTTTGTAATGTATTTGTATTAAAATCTAGCATGGCTTTTTGTGGTGATGGTATGGTTTTGGTGGTGGTGGTGTTAAAAAAAACAAACGTTCAATTTACTAACATTGAGTCCAAAACCTCCCTACAAACATCTATACCACTAGGTGACGTAGAGATCTCTGCGTATTCTAGATAGATGTTTACTAACATACCTTCCAATCCCCGAGGTTAGCAAGGTACCGGCCAGGAGCCCCTTATCTTACTGGATAGTATTACACGCTCATCTAAAGAGGAAAACATGGTATCTCCCGTGTTGAAATATTGTAACCGGATGAGAGTCTAGTGCTATCATACGTTTAATTACAGTTAAACAGCAAGATAAGCGTTGTGCAGCCATCCGGAATCGTGCGACGTTTATTGCTAATGCTAATGCTAATGCTAATGCCGCGCGAAAACTACAAAAAGAAGAAAACGTGAAAAATCGAGGAAAAAATCATCTTTTTCTCAAAAATTGGATTTTTTTTCAAAAAAATGACGATCTGTACATAATTGGATACCAAAAGTTGCGTCTTTTAATTCAAAAAAAAATGGTACCAAACTTGTTTAGGCCATCGCTGAAATTTTAAAGTTAACGCGATTTTAGAGAAAAACGATTTTTCCCGTGTTCGTCATTTTTTGATTCGAAGATCCGAAAATTTTCATTCTCAAAAAACCATATCTTGGAATTCTGTTAACGAACACCTTCCATTTTTAAGTATGTTACGTAAAACAGTCCGAAGAATCCGATAAAAACATTTTCAAACACAGGCTCTTTGGTCCAGACACCGTCAAAACAGAATTATAAAGTTTCATACGACCTTTTTAAATGTTGGACTAGGTCTTTAGGTCTTAAAAAATCTAAAATTTAAAAATCTGTTACTATTGAAGGATTTTTTTGATAGATTTAGTATCTTCGGTAAAGTTGTTGGTATGGATATGACTACACTGAAAACTAACTTAATCCACCTATGTGGTTCATGCCTTCCTCACTTTTAACCAACAATGGGTGGTTTAGACACATATTTCAGCTTTTTTTTAGATCCAGAGAAATAAGTAAACAGATATAACTTAAGTGGTCATAACTCGAGACAGGGTTGCCAGATCTTCAATATTGTGGACTCTTTGGAAAGGGTTTTCGATTACCTAACCAACGATTAGTCGGGTGATGGATCCGGACATCGTTTGCATACATTTAAGTTAGATCCGGCTTCAAAAAAAGTACATAAATATTACTTAAGTGATCATAACTCAAGACAGGGTTGCCAGATCTTCAATGTTATGGACTCGTTGGAAAGGTCTCTCGATTACCTAACCAACGATGGGTCGGGTGATGGATCCGGACATCGTTTGCATACATTTAATTGAGATCCGGCTTCAAAAAAGTACATAAATATTACTTAAGTGGTCATAAATCGAGACAGGGTTGCCAGATCTTCAAAGTTATGGACTAGTTGGAAGGGTCTTTTAATTACCTAACCAACGATGGGTCGGATGATGGATCTGGACATCGTTTGCATACATTTAATTGAGATCCGGCTTCAAAAAAGTACATAAATATCACTTAAGTGGTCATAACTCGAGACAGGGTTGCCAGATCTTCAATGTTGTGGACTTGTTGGAAAGGTCTCTTGATTACTTAACCAACGATGTGTCGGATGATGGATCCGGACATCGTTTGCATACATTTAATTCAGATCCGGCTTCAAAAAAGTAAATAAATATCACTTAAGTGGTCATAATTCGAGACAGGGTTGCCAGATCTTCAATGTTAGGGACTCGTTGGAAAGGTCTCTCGATTACCTAACCAACGATGGGTCGGATGATGGATCCGGACATCGTTTACATGCATATAAAAGAGATCCGGATACATGTGAAAACACATTTTTATGCATAACTTTTGAACTAGTTATCGAAACTTCAAACAATTCAATAGCGATGTATGGGACCCTAAACCAAGTCGACTGCAACTGGTTTGGTCAAAATCGGTTCAGCCAGTGCTGAGAAAACTCAGTGAGAATTTTGGTCACATACATACATACACACACACATACACACACAGACATTTGTTCAGTTTTCGATTCTGAGTCGATATGCCTAACCAACAATGGGTCGGATGGTGGATCCGGACATAGTTTACATGCATTTAAGTGAGATCCGGCATCCAAAAAGTACATCAATATCACTTAAGTGGACATATCTCGAGACAGGGTTGCCAGATCTTCAATGTTTTAGGCTCGTTGGAAAGGTATTTTGATAACCTAACCAACGATGGGTCGGATGATGGACCCGGACATAGTTTACATACATTTAAGTGAGATCCGGGTATATGTGAAAACACATTTTTATACATAACTTTTGAACTACTTATCGAAACTTCAATCCACAGTGGTCCAGATCGCAAAATTAAGTGGAAAATGGATTTTCCGAAAAATGGTGACGTTTTGGAGCTTTGGTGTCTTCAGAAGAGTTGTTGCAAATGGAAAGGGGCAACTTTTGGTTTGGTTCAAAATTAGGGTGGTTCACGATTAGGGTGATTTTGAAAATCTAACTTTTCAGGAATATTTTTGGGAATTTTTTTGTCTTCTAAAAAGTTGATGGGCTTGCCAATCCAAGCAACTTTGTCGAAGACACCAAAATTTTATCTCGTAATCTACGCCTTCTATGACCAAATTTATAAAAAGCATCTGAGCAAACCTTCAAAAATCAGTTTTTTTAACGTGGCAATTCAGGGTTAAGTTTAAGAGAAAAGTGGTATTCGGAGCACTTTTATAGCTCTACAAAACAAACATTTTCATTTTTTGACATGTCAATTTGGACTTAAGGGTCAAAAGTTACAGCCATTTTAAGGTAAAAAAGATGCAAATTTAAAACTTAAATATCTCAAAATGGCGCAAGCCAAATTTTAAGCACTAGGTTGCATTTGAAAGAAGAGATCTAGCACTACAAACGCTGAAAAAATCTCAGGGGTGTTTTTCTTTAAACTTGAGATATCTTCATTTGAAAAAGTCTAATTTTCAAGGGAAAACCATATGGGACCACCCTAACGAAATTCGAAAATTGTCCAAATATATGTTTTTCCATGTAATTTTGCCCGCTAAATCTGAATCTGCCCTCAGAATTGAGCCAAAATGTCAACAAATCGATTTTTGGTCATATTTTGGGTTTCCATGTAAAATTATCATTTAAACCCAAAATATGACCAAAAATCGATTTGTTGACATTTTGGCTCAATTCTGAGGGCAGATTCAGATTTAGCGGGCAAAATTACATGGAAAAACATATATTTGGACAATTTTCGAATTTCGTTAGGGTGGTCCCATATGGTTTTCCCTTGAAAATTAGACTTTTTCAAATGAAGATATCTCAAGTTTAAAGAAAAACACCCCTGAGATTTTTTCAGCGTTTGTAGTGCTAGATCTCTTCTTTCAAATGCAACCTAGTGCTCAAAATTTGGCTTGCGCCATTTTGAGATATTTAAGTTTTAAATTTGCATCTTTTTTACCTTAAAATGGCTGTAACTTTTGACCCTTAAGTCCAAATTGACATGTCAAAAAATGAAAATGTTTGTTTTGTAGAGCTCTAAAAGTGCTCCGAATATCACTTTTCTCTAAAAGTTAACCCTGAATTGCCACGTTCAAAAAACTGATTTTTGAAGGTTTGCTCAGATGCTTTTTATAAATTTGGTCATAGAAGGCGTAGATTACGAGATAAAATTTTGGTGTCTTCGACAAAGTTGCTTGGATTGGCAAGCCCATCAACTTTCTAGAAGACAAAAAAATTCCCAAAAATATTCCTGAAAAGTTAGATTTTCAAAATCACCCTAATCGTGAACCACCCTAATTTTGAACCAAACCAAAAGTTGCCCCTTTCCATTTGCAACAACTCTTCTGAAGACACCAAAGCTCCAAAACGTCACCATTTTTCGGAAAATCCATTTTCCACTTAATTTTGCGATCTGGACCACTGTGCAATCTGTATAAAACTCGATCTATGGGATCCTAAACCAAGTCGAATGCAACAGGTTCGGGTCAAATCGGTTCAGCCAGTGCCGAGAAACATGAGCTAGTTTGTTGGTCACATACATACATACACACACACATACACACACACATACACACACACATACACACACACATACACACACACATACACACACACATACACACACACATACACACACACATACACACACACATACACACACACATTTGTTCAGTTTTCGATTCTGAGTCGATATGTATACATGAAGGTGGGTCTACGGCGTTTTTATGCAAAGTTCATTTTTAGAGCAGGATTATAGCCTTACCTCAGTGAGGAAGGCAAAAAATGATACACGGTAAAAAAATGTTTGCTGATTTTTAAATTAACTTTCTGTCACTGAAACTTGACACTATTTTTTTCTGATATGTTTTAGGTGATATCAAATACCAACTTTTCAGAAATTTCTAGAATGTGCAATAATTCTTCGACCGAGTTATGAATTTTGGAATTAATAATGTTTTTTTTAAACATCGAAATATTGGTCGAAAAAAATTTTCGATGTGAAATTGAATTTGCCATAAAAAATTTTTGTAGAGAAATTTTGATAAAGTGCACCGTTTTCAAGTTATAGTCATTTTCAGGTAACTATTTCGAAAATCTCCGCAGTTTTTAATTTTTTAAAAATAAGTGCCCATGTGTACCCATTTTGAAAATAATATTATTAAAAGGCTGAGAAAATTCACAGCTTCATCATTTTCTAATGTCGATATTCTAAGCAACTAATGGTATGATTTTCAATGTTAAAATATAAACTATTCGTGAAATTTACCGATCTTTCCGAAAACAATGTTTTATTTTTTTTAAATTAAGAAAAACATTTCAAAAGAGTCGAACATTCAATATAACGCCCTTCAGAAAGATCGGAAAATTTCACGAATGTTTTATATTTTAACATTAAAAATTGGACCAATAGTTGCTGAGAAATCGACATTAGAAAATGGTGGGTTGTTTAGGTGAGACTTAGAAGACATCGATATTTATTTTTTTTAGTCTTTGCAAGACAATATCTCATTAAATATTTGTCGAATCAACAAAGTTCTAAGGAGCCAAATATAGAGAATTTTTCTCAGCCTTTCAATAATATTTGTTCAATAGTGGGTACACATGGGCACTAATTTAAAAAAATGAAAAATTGCGGCTATTTTCGAAATAGTTACCCAAAAATGGCTATAGCTTGAATACGGTGCACTTTATCAAAATTTCACTTTTTGATTGCAAATTTGATATCACATCCAATAATGCAGTTGATATTTTTTTTCGACCAATATTTCGATGCTTTGAAAAAAAATAGTATTGATTCAAAAATTCATAACTCGGTCAAAGAATTATTGCACATTCTGGAAATTTCTGAAAAGTTGGTATTTGATGTCCGCTAAAACATATCAGAAAAAGTGTTTTTCGTTTCAAGTTTCAGTGACAAAAAGGAAAATGAAAAATCATCAACAACTTTGCGGAAGATACTAAATCGATCAAAAAATTCCTTCAAAAGATACAGATTTTTGAATTTTCATATACATTTTTGTATGGACAGCTGCCAAATTTGTACGGAAAATAATATGGACAAACTAGTGGTGCAAAATAGCTTCTTTGGAAATACCGAAGGCATCAACAAAGTTTCAGCCTGATTGAAAAATTCACTAAAAATCAAATGACCAAAACCTCAGAGAATTGCTTTTCTTTTGGTTATGCTGGAGATTTGATTTAAGTCTTTTTCTATAATAGCAGTTTAGTTTTAATTTCCTAAATAGCAGTTTTGTTCAAAAAAAGTTTGTTGGTTTTAAAATAACACAGAAAAAAAAATCAATTTTCGTAATCGTGAATTAAGTTCACGAATGTGAGAACCACGAAGGAATTTATTCATGAGTATGATGCATTTGCACGGCAAACGTGCATACTGCATATATTCCATCGTGGTTCTTGCATTCGTGAATTTAAGTCTCAATTTCGAGAATTGATTTATTTCCGTGTAATTTCATTCCTCGGATTGGTTTGTCAAATATCTGGTTTGGGTATCCCAAGCTACTTAAAAGAATAACGCACTCCCCACTCCTTTGCCAGACCGGTTCATGAGCAGGAAAAGACGAAAACGCGAGAGGACATTCCTGGCAAGCTCACGATGCACATCGCTTCCACCTTGGACGCTCCGTGGTGTACCGCCTGTCCCGAGCACGACAATAATTGGGATTGCCATCCTGTCTGCAGGATTCAAATTGACCCTCGGACAAAAAAAGCAAGACATTCGCATTCCATCTTGCCTTGCCAGTTGCGGCAGTATGATGGTGGTGGAAAGCAGCCAGCCAAACCCACCGAGATGGAAACAATTTAATCAATGTTTTCTTTTAGAAAATTAAAAAATAACACAAATGCAAAATGCCACGACAGGACACGCCAAAAGCTGCTGGTCGCGATCCTTGAGTTGATTTGGGGGAGGGTAAGGGAGAGTGCTGGTCCATTATGAATGTGTTGACCTCCTACGCGGGCGAAGCAGATCTTTGACGTATCAGCTGGCTACCCATCAAGTCAAGCAAAATTGGACCGGAATGTCTGTAGGGATTCGCCAAGGAGAAAACGACCGGAGTGAGTAATGGTAAACGAGAGTTGAAAAAAGCTGGCGTTTAAAGATGAGAGTGGTTTTAAAGACTGTTGTTAATTATGTTACAGTAAAAATTTCAGGCAAAAAGATGAATGTTTGGAACATTTTTTCGACATGAATAAGGTTCTATTTCACCATGAAAAAAGATTGAACAATATTGTTCTACCTGAAATGCCGTGAAAATCAATCCCAATCACTCCGAATAAAGAAAATTGAAATGATTGATTCCACGCTCGCTAGTCATCTCGTTCTCAGAACATGCAACCTGTACCGAACTCGCAGCAGAGCACCAAAACCTTCCAGGAAAAAATCTCACCACGTGCACGCTTTTCACTCCCGAAAATACGGCGGAGAAAAAAGCCAACATAATGCCCGTAAGCTTTGCAGTCCATGCAGCAGAAGTGGCTTTTCCGAGAGAGAAAGCAACGGCAACAGCAACATTCCTGGAGCAGAAACCAGTGCAACAGCACCACTTCTGCGAAATTAAGCCCAAAAATTGAAATTGGCTTTTGTGTTCGATAAACATTTTTCTATTTTTCCCGCTCGAATGCACACGTGCACACTTTTTCGCTTCCATTTTGAACACAACCATGCTGATTCATACTGAATTTACAGGCAAACATTTTGCACACATCTAGAACAAACGGAAACTACTACAATATGCGATTGAAACAGGGGGTTTTGCTAGTGTTATCCATTTTCGACTTTTCTGGTTTAGAAGTGGCATTCTACAAATATAACTTTTTTGATACCTGGCGTTTTAGGGCAAACATTCATAATAAAATTGAAAAGTTTGCGTTACATATTTTCAAAGCAAGGTATCAGACAAATAATTACATATTTCTCTAATTTTGTGCCGCTAATTTGGTAATTCAGTATTTATTTGCTGTTTGTTTTATTTGCTTTATTGTCGTGCTAGCTTGTCGCACGTGCTTTTTGGGCCGAATTGAGTTAAGAACGCCATTTTGCACAGCTCACAATGCCTCGCTTTTTTCACTTTTTGCTGATGACACAAGCATCTCCGCCAAAGGCAGAAGCCTTCGTGTCATCACAAGAAGATTACAAAAAAGCTTGGATATTTTCAATTCTTATTTGAAAGAATGGAAAATTACTCCAAATGCTGCAAAAACTCAACTTATTATTTTCCCTCACAAACCAAGGGCTGATTTTCTTAAACCAAAAAGTCATCACATTATAAAGATGAATGAGGTAAATTTAAAGTGGGAAGATCAAGTGAAATATCTTGGACTTGGTTTTGACAAAAACCTTACTTACAAGGATCACATTGAAAGTATCCAGGTTAAATGTAATAAATATATTAAATGTTTGTATCCACTTATAAACAGGAATTCTAGACTTTGTCTCAAGAATAAACTGTTAATTTATAAACAAATTTTCAGACCTGCCATGCTTTATGCTGTGCCGATCTGGACAAGCTGTTGCTTAACCAGGAAGAAAAAACTTCAGAGGATTCAGAACAAAATTCTGAAAATGATTCTGAAACTTCCTCCCTGGTTCAGCACCAGTGAACTTCATCAATTAGCCGAAGTTGACACTTTGGATGTTATGTCCAATAAGATAATTGATGCATTTCGACAAAAATCATTGCAGTCTTCAGCTGCATTGATCCGCTCTTTATATAGTTTATAAGTTAGTTTTATGGTATTCCTTTTCCCTTTTGTACATGTAGGACCTCCTACATTTGAAATCACTGAATAGCGAAAGCTACAATATTTCATGAATAAATGAAAGTTGCTAGTATTTAAAATTGAGGTGAAAAGTCATCGTTTGTGATCGGACACTCAATAATATTTTAACTGAATGAATGTACATGGAAAAGAAATTTAAATAAATATAAATTAAAAAAAAAAAAAAAAAAAAAAAAAAAAAAAAAAAAAAAAAAAAAAAAAAAAAAAAAAAAAAAAAAAAAATGCCTCGCTTTTTACCTTCATAGATCCCCAAAATTTGACTTCAATCCTGAGATATTCAATAAAAACCGAAAAAACTCCGTGCATTGTTGTCGCTCTTCGTATGAAAAAAATCTTGTCGTGTCATCTTGACACACCCTGAAAGCTGATGTAAGTGTGACAACTGGCCAAAGGGATTTTAAGCCAGAACGCGTTTGACACTCGTACATGCCCGACTACCGTAAACATTTGTAATTATAACTCGGGACTCCAGCAACCAAATTCAACCGAACTTCGGGACAAGGCACAGAATGGTCAGCCTTAAAACTTATTTTTTATCGTTTACTTTGCTCAAACATCAAAACTCATTTTTCTCGGAAGTCAAAAAGCGATGTGTGGCAGGATAGAACTGCATAGTTGAGGTGACATTTTTATTTCAATAAAATACTTGGATAATTTAAATAAATTATAATTATACAGCAATTCCCCACAAAAACAGTTTGACTCGAAAAAAAAGTTCTCCGATCGGGCTCAAAATTTTTCTGGGGGTTCCTTGGCCGAAATAATTAGACCCGTATTTTTTTGTTTGGCCATTTGGGTGACCTTTGCCGTTTTAGGGTGGTCCGAAAAAAGGCAATTTCCGTCGTTTTTTGCAAAAACCACTTAAAAAAAAATCATATCTCCGCGACATTTCATCTGATTTTAGCTGTCCTAGACGGAAGAGAAAGGAGATTAGTTCGGCTGTTTGAGAAAAATAGTAAGAAGTTTCAATAACCTAGCTTAACATTTGAAAAGGACATATGAAAACTGCTGTTTTGAAGGTCTCGGGACCAAAAGGACTATGTCTAAAAATATTTTTATCGGATTCCTCGGAAAATTTCACACAACATATCAAAAAATATCGAAATTTTTGATACTCTGAGATACGATTTTTTGAAAATAAAAACTGGGTTTTTCGACGTGCCACGCGCAAAAATGAGAAAATGACGAAAACGGGAAAAAATCGACTTTTTTCACTAAAACTGCGATAACTTGAAAATTTTAGCGATGACCTATACATGTTAGGGTACGAAAAATTTTGTACTTGAAATACGCAACTTTTGGTACCCGAACATGTATAGGTCACCGCTAAAATGTTCAAGTTATCGCGGTTTTAGTGGAAAAAGTTGATTTTTTCCGTTTTCGTCATTTTCTCATCTTTGAGCGTGGCGCGTCGAAAAACCCGGTTTTTATTTTCAAAAAATCGTTCCTTAGAGTATCGAAAACATAACTTCACCATTTTTGATATGTTATGTGAAATTTTCCGAGGAATCCGAAAAAAATAGTTTCAGATATAGGCTTTTTGGTCCCAAGACCTTCAAAACAGTATTTTAAGTTTTCATATGACCTTTTCAAATGTTAAGCTAGATTTTTTGAAACTTCTCACTATTTTTCCTAAATAGCCAAACTTATCACCTTTCTTTTGTGTCTAAGACAGCTAAAATCTGATGAAATGGCGCGGAGTTATGATTTTTTGAAAAAAGTGTTGTTTTGCGAAAATCAACGAAAATGGCAATTTTTCAGACCACCCTAACATGGCGTAGGTCACCGTAATGGCCAAACAAAAAAATACGGGTCTAATTATTTTGGCCAAGGAACCCCCAGAAAAAATTTGAGCCCGATCGGAGAACTTTTTTTCGAATCATGCTGTTTTCGTGAGGAATTGCTGTATATGTTTGTGCGGGAACAGAAAAAAGGTAATTATGGACAAAATTAACCTTCTACTGCCCATTTTTTCGAATAATTTTTCCCGTGTTCAGGAGTTTATTTTGAGCAACTTTTGTTCTACGAAAAGCTTAACTTCGCTTGTTTTATGTTTTTCTTATTTCATTTTTAGTATTTCAATTTGCATTTGCATCTTGATTAGTTTATGTTAGTTTTTGGTAGTGTTTGGCCTATTCTACCACCTGCTATCATTACATTTTGCCTATCTTATTTTGTCATGTTTTTACAGTCATTTTTTTAATGTTTTGCTCGATTTTCACATTTTCTGCTATAAAATGACACCATTCTCATTTGAATTGAAAAAATAATGCGTAGAGGCTAAGTCTGGAATACTAAAAAAGCCAAAGTTGACACCTTAAAATATGACACTTTCAAAAACATTGGCAAAAATTTTAGAAAATTTATGATTTACTTGTTTTATAGTAAACCATAAATTTTCTAAAATTTGAAGAGTTCTTTTTAAGGCTTTTTAAAGGTCAAAAAACTGGATGAAAAGTGGATTTTGGGTGAATTCTTTAAATCGAAGCCCGTTTAAAGGCCAACCCCTAGAGGGTTAATTATGGCTGGTAAGTGAAAAATGTTTCAGGAAATTCTTGACGTTTCCAAGACATACATTTTGTTGAATTCGAAAAAGTTATTCTAATTTCGCTGCCTCAAATGACACCGTCTACAACTTCAATTTCACCCCACGTGCCCCTTCCGACACAGCACATAGTGCATGAAAAGTGCGTTTGCTGGTTGGACTTCCGATCACAGGTACTCCAGAGTCAGGATTGGGAGCAGAAATATGTGTGGGATTGTGTGTGTGTGGATGTGTTTGCATTCGAATTGAAAATCATAGCAACGCGCGTCAACATTGACGGGCTTTCACAGTACGTCCGTTAAAAATTGATGAACGCGCATATTTGGTACAATGTGCAATGTCAGAGAATGGATTTTCCTAATATGACTGTGGAGTTCAATGGTTCTGAGAGGAAAAAGCAAGCTGATTGATGGCACTGCCCCGTTGTCCAATGACTCTTGTGTATAGAACTGTTGGGGAAAATGAAGGCTTCGGTCACGGAGATTGACGCCCGGTTGTACAGCTGGTGATTTACTAATCAATTTTGTGTTTTCAACATTCGCTCTCTGGCTGTCGATATTGCACTTTTCAAATTCAAACTTTGCATCGTTCTGTGAATTGATTCCTCACTGAGGTAAAGCTATACTAGTGCTCTAAAGATGAATTTTTTCACATAAAGCTTGTAGAACCACCTTCGCGTATATCTATCGACTCAGAATTTAAAACTGAACAAATGCCTGTACGTATGTGCGTCTTGTCACTCAGTTTTCTCAGCACTGGCTAAACTGATTTAGCCAAAAGGTCGCATTTGACTCGATTTAGGGTCCCATAATGCGAGTTTTAAAATAATTCGATAACACAGAAAAAAAAAGTTGAATTTTGGAATGTTGAAAATTTGGTAGGTTGAATATTACCTCTTTATTTGTGTAATATTACATAAAAAATGTGTAAAAATGTGAACCTGATGAATATTCATCAAAAACTGATGAAAATTCATCATTTTCTGGGGTAAAATTAATCATATTTTTTTGCCACAAAATCTGTCACCATTTCCTGATGAATATTACCATCATTTTTTTTTTCTGTGAAGTAGTTAAAAAGTTATCCGAATATTAGATAAATGGCCGGAAATTATATCGAATATCATCATGGTATATACCGTTTGATAGTTAACTAAAAGACCTTTCCAACGAGTCTAAAATATTGAAGATCTGGCAACTCTGTTTCAAGTTATGACCGCTTAAGTGATGATTATGACATTTTTCGAAGCCGAACCTCACTTATCTGTACGAAAACTATGTCCGGATCCATCATTCAACCTATCGTTTATTAGGTTATTGAAAACCATCCAAACGAATCTAAAAGATCGAAGATATGGCAACTCTCTCAATACTTGAGCTAGGATTTGCTATTTTATTTATTTTTTGCTAATTCTCAACGGCTGCAACTTAGGCTGGTACAAATATTTTTAAAAGTTTTTGTCAACCCCCCCCCCCCCCACCCCCTTCAAAATTGGCCCGAAAAATCAGGGGGCAAAAATAGTAGTTTATGCAACAAGTTGCAAAAAGAGGATTTTTTCAGCACGAGTCGTACATTTATCCAACGAGGTTCACCGAGTTGGAGAAATACGAAGAGTGCTGAAAAAATCAAGTTTTGCAACGAGTTCCATACAACATTTTTTGCAATTCCAAAAAACACACACTGAGTGAAATTTTATATCAAATTTTCAAGTATTTTGTCAATAAATCGTCTAAATCAAAAAAATGTTGAAAAGTGTTACTTTTCGAAAAAAGTGCTGAAAAGTTCAACTTTCGTCGTTCAAGAACAGGACAGGAAGACAGGTAAACTAAATAGTTTCACGACGGAATTGCAAAAAATATATTTTTACAATAAATTTCAACATTTCAATGAAAATTCAAGTGCAACCAGCTGAAATCAAATTAAAATACATTCTCCTGCGTTTAAAATCATTTTTTGCATGTTTGGGTTTATTAAAAAATCTTAAGATTTTTTGAAAATTTTCGATGCAAAATCTTTTTTTTCGATACAATTTTTGTTTTTGTGAGATCTTTGATTTTTTTAAAACTTATGATTGCAAAACAACTGAACTAGTGTAAAATGCATTTTAAAACACTTTTTTCATTTAAATGTGAAGATTATGGCATGTTATTTAAATTTATAATTTTTTCCCCCTTTTTGGCCTTAGCAACCATTGATTAAATCTTCAATGCTAAGGAAATTTGAAGATCATTTTTTGAAAATGAAAGAAAAATTATGGATGTTCAATAACGGTTATGAATTTTGCAGGTAAAAATACCAAGTTTGTAACAAATTAAATGGAATTTAATTTGGCTATAACTTGTACACGGTACTCGATAACAAATTTAATGTTGAGTTTTTTTTTTGAATTAAATATACTTTATTCAATTTTTCTTATAATAATTACATTTGGTTTACATAATAAGTGGTCAGCTGTGGCTCTTCAGCTTTAGTTTGCTTTTCGTGATTTGAACACTGTTCATTTTTATAACTTTAAAAGTATATGATTTATCATTTGTGTAACACTAAGCACAATGAAGAGAAAAAAAAATGTTAAGAAAACATATCCTAACCTAAAACTAACTTAAACTAAACCATAGACTAAATCAATCCTTGAATCAAGGGGTATACAGATACAGCACTTTTTTCCCTGAATTTCAAACATTTTTCTTGAATCTTCTGATCCAACATTTTTGCTAATCCATGAACCTCACTTGATCTTGTCCAGCCAGGAACATTCAAAACCATTTTGAGTACCTTGTTTTGGACACGCTGGAGCTTCAATTTATGCGTTCTAGCGCAACACTCCCAAACAGGTACTGCATATTCATAATGTTGAGTATTTGTTCAATTTCTAATTTAATTCTACAATAAAAAATCATGCTATTTTTATTATTTATTTTTTTCATTGAAAACATGTATTTTAAAAAAAATAAATTTGTTAATAGGCTTTTCTCAACTTGTGCTTGAGCTCAAAAATAATAAAACATAACCAAATATTAGTTTTTTGAAAAATGTTTTTCTTCGGTTTTTTGTGGTTTAAATTACCAATTATAAAAATGTGGTTGTAAAAACAATTTCTACAACTTTGCCAAAAGTCCCTATTCAGTTATTGATTTTTGAATATTTTGAAAGCCTTTATGTAGACTTATATGTACATGTTTGTGAGTCTTGAAAAAGTTGCCTCGACCCCTATTCGATTTCGTTAAAACTTTAAGATTTTAAGCTTTGAGATATAAGCTTTAAGACCCTGCTCACGAATCCGACGTCCATTTTTATCACGATTTTGAGATATGCTTTTTTCTGTGTTATTTGAATATTTTTGTACTATGTAATTTATAAGTAACTATATCTAAAAGTGGTAAGAGATAAACTTGTTGGAAATTGGACGGGGCCTCTGAAAAAAAAAACTCTGAAAGAAAAACACACGCCACTTCTATGAGATTTTTCAATTTTCATGTTAAAAAGTTAAATTTTAAGGTGATATCACGATTCTTTTTCATCGATTTTTTTAGGAAATAGCCTAAAATGTGGAACATTGTTACACTCTAAAAAATAACCCTGCATAATTAGAAAAAAACACGAAATTTTAAAATGAAAAATTTGTTCTAATTGAAAAAATAACTCTTCTGGGTCAATGTTGATTCGGAAAGTACATTAAATTTCCCTTAAAATGAAAACGAAGTTGACTTTATAGCTGTCGGCCACCATTGCTAGTACCAACCACTAGTGTCTTCCTTTTATCTACAAGGACTTCGCCGCCCTGGGCTTCTAAGTGTATGAAAGTATGGCACGGAGCGACGGCGCCGAATACCCATATTTACACAAAGAATTTTAGAGCGCCCGCCGCGGGATTCGAACCAGCGACCTCTGGGTTGTGAGTCCAGTGCGCGGTCCGATTGATCCACACGGGCGGGACAACAAAATCCCTTAAAATGAAATGTTCTAAATTTTTGCCTTCCTCACCTCACTGAGGCAAGGCTATAAAATCACTCGAAAAATGAACTTCTTAAATACACCTCTCAGATATACCTTCACGTATACCTATCGACTCAGAATCAAATTCTGCACAAATGTCTGTGGGGATGTGTGTAGACACATTTTTTTCCACACGATTATCTCAGAACTGACTGAACCGATTTTGACCGGATCCGCCTTATTCTTTTCGTTTTGGGGTCTCTTAAGAGCCTATTAAATTTTATTTTGTTTAGTAAAGTATTTAAAATGTTATGCCAAGAAAAAGATTTTTGTAGATACAAAAAAGGGTATTTTTTGCATAACCTCAAAAGGCCGGGTCTTTTTGTTTACGTGCGAGAGTCGCGCCAGATGCGAAACGCCCGGTTGCCACATTGCTTAAAATGAGGGTCTGCATGTTTTCTGGAAAAGTCTGAATCAGTTATATATTTTTTTCATAAACTTTTTTTCATTATTACTTTGTAAATGTGAGGAAGGCACCACCCACCTAATGGTGGATTAAGAAACGTTTTTTTGCAGTCGAGTAGCGGAAAATGGCAGAGTTTTTAAAACTTTTTTAGTGTTTTTTTCGATGAAAAATACGTTTTTTTCGGAATCCTGAGTACGCCATCGGGCGTACAATTTTACATAAAAGTCTCTTTGACATAAAATTTCTATCTCATCACCGTTTCAGGCTGCAAATTATTGATATCTGTTGATTTCCGTCATGAGATATCAAAAAACGGACCTCGGATTCGTGATCAGGGAGAAAAGTTACCCTTTAGAACAAAGTTTCACGCAAATCGAAGAGGGGTCGGGGCAACTTTTCCCAATTTTGTGTGAGTTGGTAGAGAATTAGCTTTTGCTAAAGAGTTACAAACGTCAAAATTTGGAAAAACCGATAGAAGGAATCGATTTTACAGACAATTAAACATAAATGTGTCCATATTGACCATTGTCTTATGTCCAATCACTGTAAAGATACAGCGGTTTAAAAAAAAATGAAAAATAGTTTTTTTTCTGGTGTTATGAAATTTGTAAAAATGTTGCAGTTTAGATCACTTTTCAAAAGACAGTTTTACAAAATGAGTTTTTTTAGGAGAAACAAACAATCTTGCATTTTTCGTGATTCAGAAATTTAAAAAAATTAACGAAAACAAGACGTGACATCACCTTAAAATTTAACTTTTAGATTAAAAAATGTCATAGAAGGTACGTCTATTTTTTCAGTTCCTTTTTCAGAAAGCCAATTTCCTACAAGTTTGACTTTGACCACTTTTTTTTTTTTTTTTTTTTTACCCGTGGGAGTCGCTCAACCTGCATTCCTGCCACACATGAGGTCTGCACAGCTGATTCCACGTAGATTTTTCCCGCCAGTAATGACAGGAAACGTTGACAAACGGAACATGTGCCAAAATCATAAGTGGTTTTTAACATATGAAGGGAAATCATCGTGAACTGGAACTGCCGGTCGTTAGCCCGGGTAAAGTGGAAACGTTGAGATGATTGTTGTCCTCTGCTCTCATCTCGCAAAAAGCCATACAGAGAACCACATCCCTTTCAACCGGCTCCGTGGCTTAATGGTTACGGCTTCTGTCTCCCAAGCAGAAGGTTCAGGGATCAAATCCCGGTCGGTACCTTTGAAATTTGGAATCAGGAATTTCAATATGAATAAAAACTAAAATGAATCAGGTGGGATTCGAATTCACACCTTTGGATCGGTGGTGGTCTGGGACGCTAGAGTTTACACTCTAGCAGTGAATTAATCCGTAGTGTTGAAACATGTTATCTCTTCTTCTTATATTATTAAATACGCGCTGATCCCTGATTTGCCTGACGGGATTGGAAGTCTAAATATAGATCGAGATTCCTTCAGATGCTTGCTTCTATGTTAAGGCGGGGCCGAACAATGCCCAGCGACCTCGGAATTGGACCGCAAGGAGCTCTGTCATTCTGAAATGGGTCGTTGGAAGCAGCGCGAGGGCTATCACCACCTAATACCCGGGACTGAGATAAGCTGTATCAGCATTCGGCATGTACACAGTCTGATACAAATTATACTTTCCCATAATTTCGCTACGGGTTAGCGGGTATTGGATTGGACCACACACACACAGTTTGACTTTGACCACTTTTTTATTCGACGCAACAGCTTCGAGATATAGTTTCTTATAATTTACAAAATGGGTAATTCTCTACCAACTCACACGAAATCGGGAAAAGTTGCCCCGACCCCTCTTCGATTTGCGTGAAACTTTGTCCTAAGGGGTAACTTTTGTCCCTGATCACGAATCCGAGGTCCGTTTTTTGATATCTCGTGACGGAGGGGCGGTACGACCCCTTCCATTTTTGAACATGCGAAAAAAGAGGTGTTTTTCAACAATTTGCAGCCTGAAACGGTGATGAGATAGAAATTTGGTGTCAAAGGGACTTTTATGTAAAATTAGACGCCCGATTTGATGGCGTACTCAGAATTCCGAAAAAACGTATTTTTCATCGAAAAAAACACTAAAAAAGTTTTAAAAATTCTCCCATTTTCCGTTACTCGACTGTAAAAAATTTTGGAACATGTCATTTTATGGGAAATTTAATGTACTTTTCGAATCTACATTGTCCCAGAAGGGCCATTTTTTCATTTAGAACAAAATTTTTCATTTTAAAATTTCGTGTTTTTTCTAACTTTGCAGGGTTATTTTTTAGAGTGTAACAATGTTCTACAAAGTTGTAGAGCAGACAATTACAAAAAAATTAATGTATAGACATAAGGGGTTTGCTTATAAACATCACGAGTTATCGCGATTTTACGAAAAAAAGTTTTGAAAAAGTTAATTTTTGCGTTTCTCTTTGTTTCGTCGTCCGTGTCTGTCGCGGGTGACCATGAATGGCCATGATCGATGACGACCAACTTTTTCAAAACTTTTTTTCGTAAAATCGCGATAACTCGTGATGGTTATAAGCAAACCCCTTATGTCTATATATCAAAATTTTTGCAATTGTCTGCTCTACAACTTTGTGGAACATTGTTACACTCTAAAAAATAACCCTGCAAAGTTAGAAAAAACACGAAATTTTAAAATGAAAAATTTTGTTCTAAATGAAAAAAAATGACCCTTCTGGGACAATGTAGATTCGAAAAGTACATTAAATTTCCCATAAAATGACATGTTCAAAAATTTTTTACAGTCGAGTAACGGAAAATGGGAGAATTTTTAAAACTTTTTTAGTGTTTTTTTCGATAAAAAATACGTTTATTCGGAATTCTGAGTACGCCATCAAATCGGGCGTCTAATTTTACACAAAAGTCCCTTTGACACCAAATTTCTATCTCATCACCGTTTCAGGCTGCAAATTATTGAAAAACACCTCTTTTTTCACATGTTCAAAAATGGAAGGGGTCGTACCGCCCCTCCGTCACGAGATATCAAAAAACGGACCTCGGATTCGTGATCAGGGACAAAAGTTACCCCTTAGGACAAAGTTTCACGCAAATCGAAGAGGGGTCGGGGCAACTGCTGTGTGAGTTGGCGGAGAATTACCCAAATACAAATATATTCTATCAAATATCTCAAATCGGAGAGGATCGAGAACAAAAGTACCAGAAAAATTCCTGATTTGAGCTGGAATTGTTCAGACGTAAAAGTTTTTTTTTAAAGTGATGATTTTGAAAAACTTGTGCTGTTCGTTTATTTGAATACTGCTTGGTACATGTTTGGTTGACATTTGCACTCTTAGTGGTAATACATACTTATCCTTGAAATCATCCTGATTGCATGA